>NW_003546591.1:0-6902 GCF_000090795.2 Amphimedon queenslandica
GCAAGCCTTAATGCTCACAAAGGCTCGCATGGTGGGTAATTGCCTGACCCGAGTTGCATAGGTAATGCAGCATACCTATTTATCAAGCAGCTGATTGTGCCACAGCTATGGTCCGTCCAAATCCTAGTAATAGGAGTTAGTTAGCTTCTAGGGTGTAGGTTAGGTTCTAGGAGTAGGCCGTAGGATACATTGTTAGGTTTAGGTCCTAGGGACTGGGCGGACCAATTTGCTGTGTGGAGGCGGACCCCATGCTCGGGGGAAATGCAGCTCTGCTAGCCTCGGGTTCAGTTTGACCACCATTTATTTGTGTTGCAAGCTTAGGGGGTGTGGCCCATACGAAAGTTACCAACCCTACCTTCTTTCTACCCTTTGGTAGTTTGTAAGGTTTATATATATTTTTGAGCTTCATAGGATATTTATATCAATTGTTAGTGTTTTTCTCATTGACTTGATTGGAAGACTTGTTGCTGATAATAAGTCCAATGTGCCTTGTTTTTTTATGGCTGAACCAGTTAATAAAACTATTCAGATTTCCTATCAGATACTATTCATTCCATCAGTCTTAGCTGGTACATCATATTTTCTCATATGGATATATTTATTTGAGTTCCTGTGTAGTCAGTCTCCTTTTGGTATGCATGGAATGATCATTGGACTGCATTGGTTTTTTCATGGTATATTCACTGACTTTGCTTTAGGTATTTTGTTAGTATTCTCTGATTACCCTATACACTCAGTCAAATTTATGTCATGTACCTCATGGTTCTCTACAATATTTGGTATATTTGCTGTTATTGGATTAGTGGTGTATGTATTAATAGCTCGATGGTATGTCAATAGGGTCAGGGACACTGATCTTGGTCTACGTGCAGCAGTAGAGGAACATTGGGAGAATAGACTGACATCTGAAAATGACACTGAAGCAGAAGATTTTCTTATTTCTAGTTTTAAATGACTTTTTGATTCTTTGCATTTTAAAAGAATTTTGTAACCTTTTTATTATCAATTTCTGTGTTCCACTATAAAACTGTAGTCCTAAATTTTCTCCAGCAATCAGAGTAAGATGTATTGTATCATCATTAGCTATAATGAACATGTACCTATCATTGGCCCCTTCCCTTGAAGCCATCATGCTTCCCTTCAATTGTGGAAAGACAATGTTCCTTGTCTTGATATACAGGAGAAGCCGCTTTTTTGAAATGCCAATAGTACTTTGTAAATGGGATAATCAGATAGTAGAAAAGTACAATCCTCACCTCAACTATAATGACAACAATGTTTTGCTTTGCCTTTAATTTCTACGTTTTTTTATGAAACCTCAATAATGTTTTTGAATGGACTGTTACAGCATGGTTTCCAATAAAGCATGTTAAGTGAGCTAAACAGCATGCTACAATGCACTACATGGCATTTGAAGCAACTTTAAAAGTGATTTTAAAATCCATTTTTAATGCAAAGTAAGTATTGTATGTATATCAGAAAATGTAATATGAATAAAGTTTTTTCACCTATTCACTTTTGATGAAATTTTCTCAAAGTTCTTGTACTATAGTACAGGGTGTTTGGCCCAATTTTTGAACAACTCTAAAACTAGTTCATAAAAACTCAACCAAATTTGATTTAAATTCTATCAAATTTTCTACACAGCATAAGAACATGTATATGTATCAGGAAAAATTATTACAAGTGAAGAAATCTCTACTTGAGACTAGTGTCAAAGTACACTGTTCTGAATCTTTGGCCCAAGTTTTTAACAACTTGACAACCCACTGACAAGAAGATGCATGGGTATAATGCCAAAATCTTATAAAAAACCCTGGTTGCAGAAGCTTTTAACTGCCAATTAGGTCTGGAAATACTGCTGTTTTTCAATCCAAGTTCTTATCAAAGGCAAAACTCCGGCAAAGAAAACACCGGAACCCATCACTTGATGTAAAAGCACAACTGAGATCTCAGACAATTGCCAAAGGCACAACCCCTATAATCAAGCAACATCTTCTCCATGCTGTGCAAACCACTTGCTTCACCAAAAAAGTTCCTATGAGTAGGCTTTACTATTGGAATCATACCTTATTTGGCTACTAACTGATCTAGCTCTGGTTTTGTGATAGTGGTAATGTTGTTATAATTGACAGTCACATGATTTTGATAAGGCCTGGCAATGTTGTCCCTTTTTTTGTTCTGGTCCCTTTGTTGGAACTAATTATTCTACCTCTCTTCCGTAAATTAGATTAGTTTATAATTAATCCATTGAAAGGAGTTGATTTGGCTTATATTCTCCTCATATTATCAATTGTTAGTGTTTTTCTCATTGACTTGATTGGAAGAATTGTTGCTGATAATAACTCCAATGTGCCTTGTTTCTTCATGTGGAAATCAGTTCATCAAACAATTGATATTTCCTATTGGATACTACTCATACCATCAATATTAGCTGGTACATCTCATTTTCTCACATAAATATATATTTATTTGAGTTCCTGTGTAGTCAGTCTCCTTTTGGTATGCATGGAATGATCACTGGACTGTTCTTGTTTTTGAGTGGTATATTCATTGGCATTGGCTTAGGGTTTGCATTTGTAGCCTTTTATCATAAGATGAACTCAGTCTCATTTATGTCATGTACCTCATGGTTCACAATCATGTTTTGTACAATTACTGGTATTCGATTAGTGGTGTCTGTATTAATAGCTCGATGGTATGTCAATAGGGTCAGGGATACTGATCTTGGTCTACGTGCAGCAGTAGAGGAACATTGGGAGAATAGACTGATGGCAGGGAATGCCATAATTGACACTGGTACAGAAGATCTTGTTATTACTAGCTATAGATGATTCTGTTAAATTTTTGTTGCATGTTTTAAAGAATATTGTTATTTACTTCAATTTTGTGATTTAGAATGGTGTAGTCATTAAACTGGTAATATAAGAGTGAATATATCACAACCTATTACAAATAATAATGAATTAATAATATTAGCAAACATAATATGCCTTTTATTTTACTAAAAAGACTAATTTTAGATAATGTTGTCCAAGTTTTTCTGCTTCTTCAAAATGATTCCAAGTATTAATTAACTACTGTAAACTGCTTTATGCAAATATATATTTCCTCTTGTTTTGGAGGATTATGCTTATTTCTCGTACCACACAAAACTTCCCATAAACAATGGAATATAATGTGGAATGTGGCGTATCATGGTTTTTGTCACATAGGCTAGAAAATCAGGTGTATGACTTTCTGAACATGATTTGTATATAACTTCTCTATCGTCCACAACAAAATATCTGTCAAATAAAAAAAAACTGTGGATAAACCGTGTTTTAACATAATGACTTGCCCATTTAAAAGAGAAATCAGGAGACACTGGCTTTATCCACTGAGAGTATTTATACATTTCGTCATCAGCAAATGACCTTTCATACTTGCAGAAAACCACTGCTTCAATTTAATGACAATACATAAAGTTTTATAATTATCTATTTATGCCGATGGGGCCTTCTTTTTATCTTTTAAATCGGTCTTGATTTAAAGCCACTCCTGTGTCTACTTCCAACTGAGCCTTTAATGCTTTTATTATAAGTGTCTTGGACTTTCTCAGTTGAGAAAGCTGCTTAATTTTTTCTCGGTGTCAGTCGTGTTTGGAGTGACAGTGTTTAATGATTACTTCCTTCACCGTACTTAAATAATCAAATGATGACCAAAGTACCCTTGGAAGCAACTACCTCCAATTATCTAGCAGTGCAGTGCAGTATGTAGCAGCTCATTATGACATCATAATCCTGTTTAGCCAAAATTAATATTTAATTACCAGTTTTGCATACCGTAGGTCGGATTATATTCGCAACTGCTAATATTGGCAACAATAAAAACTAATAAAAAGGTTCAATTAATATTTAAGATTCTTAAAGTTTGTATTTGTTTTTGTTGGTAAGGAGGAGGTACCACTTTGTCCTTATCTGGACTTCAACACTAGACACTGCCATTTCCTGGTCATCAGCTTCAGCTATAATAGGTGTGTATAATATGCAGCTAATGGCACAGACAGTGGGTCTTGCTTTGTTGCAAAACTCACTAAAAGTATCAAGGTTTCCTGATTGTCCTGGAGCCCTTGTACTGTCCATTACATAATGGACAAATGCAATGCTTAAGTTTTTCTGCAAATAATTAAAGATCTTTCCATTTGTGTACAATCACAATTTTGTTCCCTGCAATCAATTCTTGCCTATAGGGTGTTCTATATGTACAAGGTACTATTGGAATGATACCTTATTTGGCTACAAACTGATTTAGCTGTGTAGTTGTAATTGTTATAATAACTGTCACATGCTTTTGATAAGGTCTGTTGATTCACTGCTATTGAAATCAGATGGATTCTGTCTCTCCAGAAAGAAAGCCGTTGTTACCCTCTTCTTCACTTGTTAATGATGCAAGTAAAAGGAAGTACAAACCTTTCAACTGCTTCAGTAACTACTGTAAGGAATTAAAGTCTCGTTCATTAAGTTTACCATCAATCCTCCTACTGATTTATGCTCTACCAATAGCAGTTAGCTATTCATTTTTTGATATCTTTTTCAGAAATTTTTCCCGCAACCCATACAACCGATGTGAACCTGGAGGATCTATTGACTCTCATACCAATACAATATCGTATAATGTTGGAATTATATTCGGAAATGGTCTCTTTCTTTTTGCCCCTTTCTGTGGTTGGTTATCAGATACTAAGATTGGTAGGGGTAATGCTATTTATCTTGGTCTATGGCTTGGTTGGATAGGCACTTTACTCTGGGCTATCGGATGCTGTTTGCAATACTTTTCATGTGATACTAATGCACTTTTTGGGCCTAGTTATGCATTTTTTGGGATAGCTTTTATTTTTATGTTAGTCTCATTGTCACTCCTGTATACTAATATATTACCTTATGGTATAGATCAGTTGATAAATGAATCTTCTGTCAAGATAAGAGCATTCATTCACTGGTTTGTGCTGTGTCTTTATAGTTGCTACGTATTTATAGCTCTATCAGATGAGCTCATTGTTTCATTTGTGGCTTTTGCTCTCTTTTCTTTTTGTCTTTGCCTTCATTTTTTCTTTAAGCATCGTTTTGAGCACATACCTATTCCTAATCCTTATAAAATTGTATTTAAAGTATTGAAGTTTTCTCTCAAAACTAGTCACACTAGAAGACAGCATCGTAGTGCATTCACATACTGGGGAGAGGAGCCCAGTAGAATGGATCTTGCTAAGGAGAGGTATGGTGGTTGTTTCTCTCATGAAGAAGTGGAAAATGTAAAGACTTTTCTTCGTATTACTGTTGTTTTGGCCACTTTTTTTTCTCCATTTGTTCCCATTGTTTCATTTTTAAACAGTTCCTCAGCTTTTGTTGCACAGTTTAAAAATGGTCATGAAGGTTTTGCTACAAATATTGTTTGGCTTTTAGGCAACATCATCCCATTGTTTGTTCTGGTCCCTTTGTTTGAACTGGTTATTTTACCTCTCTTCCCTAAATTAGAATATTTCCTAATTAGTCCATTGAGAGGATTTATTTTGTCTAATGTTGTCATCATATTATCAATTGTTAGTGTTTTTCTCATTGACTTTATTGGAAGACTTGATGCTGATAATGACTTCCTTAAACCTTGCTTCTTTGTATTTTTATCAGTCCAGCAAGCATTTCAGATTTCCTATTGGATAGTACTCATACCATCAGTATTAGCTGGTACGTCATTATATCTCTCTTATACGTGCATATTTGAGTTCCTGTGTAGTCAGTCTCCTTTTGGTATGCATGGAATGATCATTGGACTGTTCTGGTTTTGTAGTGGTATATTCATTGACATTGGTTCAGGCATCTTATTATTTTTTTATTATTACCCTATACAGTCCGTCTCATTTATGTCATATCTGTCATGTACCTCATGGTTTACTGTAATATTTGGCATTTTTGCTGCGATTGGATTAGTTGTGTCTGTATTAATAGCTCGATGGTATGTCAATAGGGTCAGGGATACTGATCTTGGTCTACGTGCAGCAGTAGAAGAACATTGGGAGAACAGACTGAGGGCAGGAAATGCCATAAATGATACTGAAACAGAAGATTTTACTATTTCTAGTTTGAGATGATTTGTATTAATTTTTGTATTTTAAAGAATTTTGTAGCTTTATTTCAATCATTTCTTGCCTACACTTTAAAACTAGTCCTGCCTTAAGAAATTATTCCCTAGCAATCAAAGTAATATGTATTGCATCATCATTAGCTATAATGAACATGTATCCATTTTGGTTCCTTCTCCTTCAAGTCATCATACTTCCCTTCAATCACAGAAAGACAATGTTCCTTGTCTTGATAATACAGAAAAACAATGTTTGAAATGCCAGAGTAAAACAAAGTAGGATGATAATCCTCACTTCTCCACTAAATTGACAATACTGTTTTGCTTTGCCTTTAATTTCTACATCTTCAATAAACCCTAAATGTATGGACTGTTGCAGCAGGGTTTCTTATAAAGCATGCTAATTGAGCTAAACAGCATGCTTAATGAGCTGACAAGCACATTATTGTTCCAAATGCCATGTACTCTTGTAAAATTCATTAAAAATCCATTTTTAGATTGGAATCAGCTATAAGTTTCTACTCAACATAAGTAGTACATGTTTAATGTCCATATTTGCAGAAAACCATGCACTGCTTCAATTTATTGACAATACATAAAGTTTTATATTTATCCATTTATGCCGATGGGGTCTTCCTTTCTTTTTAAATTGGCCTTGATTTATAAGCACTCCAGTCTCTTCTTCTAGGCTGAGTCTTTATTATGAGGGTGGCTCTCTACCCTTCTCAGATCTGGTTTACATCAGTGGACTGCAAGAGTCTAAGAAATTCTTTTCTCAGCTCGGCTGT
>NW_003546591.1:17510-18825 GCF_000090795.2 Amphimedon queenslandica
TACTGATTTATGCTCTACCAGTTAACATTTGTGTTGCACTTACTGACTGGACTAGTAGCCTGTTCAGTCAATGTGACTTGTTTCACTTTAAAAGTGATACATTTGTTTTTGATGTAGCACTTATATTAAATGTATTCTATCTTCTTGCCCCTCTCTGTGGTTGGTTATCAGATACTAAGATTGGTAGGGGTAATGCTATTTATCTTGGTCTATGGCTTGGTTGGATAGGCACTCTAATACAGGCCATAGGATGCTGTTTGCAGTATAATTCCTTTCAGTGTAGCACTGTTTCTTTCATAGGAAGAGTTGTAATTCCATTTGTTTTCATGTTAATATCATTGTCACTCCTGTTACCTAATATAATACCATATGGTATAGATCAGCTGATGAATGAATCTACTGTCAAGATAAGAGCATTCATTCACTGGCTCTCACTGTGCCTTTATAGTGGTTATGTACTTTCAGTTATATCAGATGGGCTCATTCTTTCAGTTGTGGCCTTTGCTATCTTTTCTTTTTCTCTTTGTCTTCATTTTTTCTTTAAGCATCGTTTTGAGCACATACCTATTCCTAATCCTTATAAAATTGTATTTAAAGTATTGAAGTTTTCCCTCAAAACTAGTCGCACTAGAAGACAGCATCGTAGTGCATTCACATACTGGGGAGAGGAGCCCAGTAGAATGGATCTTGCTAAGGAGAGGTATGGTGGTTGTTTCTCTCATGAAGAAGTGGAAAATGTAAAGACTTTTCTACGCATTACTGTTGTTGTGGCCACTGTTTTCCCTTTATTTGTTTCTATCTTTTTTTTATTTCGTTTATCTAATTTTACTTTACAATTTAAAGATGGCTCTGATGAAAGTTCTGGGAATGGTATCTGGCTTTTAAGTAACATCATCCCTTTATTTGTTCTGGTCCCTGTGTTTGAACTGGTTATTTTACCTCTCTTTCCTAAATTAGAATATTTCCTAATTAATCCATTGAAAGGAGTTGGTTTGGCTTATTTCTCATCATATTATCAATTGTTAGTGTTTTCCTCATTGACTTGATTGGAAGGATTGTTGCTGATAGTGACTCTAATATTCCTTGTTTCTTCATGTGGAAATCAGTCCATCAAACAATTGATATTTCCTATTGGATACTACTCATACCATCAGTATTAGCTGGTACATCATATTTTCTCACTTGGATATATTTATTTGAGTTTCTGTGTAGTCAGTCTCCTTTTGGTATGCATGGAATGATTTTTGGACTGTTCTGGTTTTTGAGTTGTATATTCATTGACATTGCTATAGGTATATTTTTAATAGTTTATTAT
>NW_003546591.1:23121-24802 GCF_000090795.2 Amphimedon queenslandica
ATCAATGTTGCATCAATTCTTCAAAACATATCATATAGCAGGAAATTTTGGAAATTTGGAGGAATTAAATTTGGAAAATTTGGCATTTTGATAGCCATACGCCAAATTAAAAATCCGCCAACCACCAAAATTTAGCAATTCACCAAATTTAACTCCCTCCACTATGTCCCTTTATACGGTAAAACCTTTAATACATGTACATGCACATGTATAGTTTAGACCTGCCAACTCGTTTCAGGTTGACTGGTTATGTAAAAATGCAGTTTTCATGTTGTATCTGCATGACATGTACATGTAGATTTATATTTATTGCTCAAAGTGTCATGTTTATATTCTTGTACATGTTGATGTAGTGCATTTGAAGAGTCCAAATTTCTTCACTCAGTTTAAGTATACACATGAACAAACAATACTTGCTGCTTCAGCTACATAGTACATGTACTAGCCATTTTTGCCACTACTGGTAATTTTTCTACCCCATACCCACTCTTATTCAAGCTCTTATATGCAAACCTTCACTATTTTATTGTATTCAAACTCCATAAATAAATGTACATGTGCTTTCATAATCATGCCTCCAACTCTCCTTATGACACACAAGTTCATGATGTTATGTACATGTATATATTGTCAGATTTATACAAACGTACTCATAATTCTCTCTCTTCCTCCCTCAGTTCCTCCTTCCCACCCCCATGTGTCTTCCTTTCTCTCTGTCCCTCTCTATTTCACACTGAACCTCCATCAATAAACCTAGGTAAGTTTATAATACTTAAAATTTAATTCTTTCTTTATTTCCTGTACATTATGCATGTATGACACTTGAATTTACAAGCAATACCAGTTCATTCAAATTTTCAAAATTTAGTTTTAAAGACTCATACACATACACATATAACATAACTTTTCTTTATTCAACTTAAGTTAACCTAGCCTAGCTTCATTGCATGGAATACCACTTCTGTCAGGTTCCTTCATTCCATTGCTGTCACATTTTTATTCTTAACGTGATTTGCAGATTATAACTTAATTGTAGCAAAAATGTTTCACCATCACACTTGTTCATGATAATACAATTAATTTTTTAATTTTCTTTTTGTCTTCTTTTAGGCCTCCTGTAATTAATACAACATTTCAAACTCCTCTCATCAAACTATATTTCTGTTAAATATAGATTTAATTTTGTTTTTAACAAATATTGTTTATCTTACTTATTTTCAATAGCTCAGGATGCTTCTTTTCAACTGCCTTGGATGTACTTTCAGGATTACCTAAAATTTTAAAAATACTCTTGAAAATTGTACCAAGCAACTGTTTAAAAATTAATGCTCAACAAAAACAGTATATTGTTCATTAAAAAAGGATGGAAACTAGAACAAAAAAATTAAAAAAATTATTTAGTGTAGGGTTGAGCCTCTGTTGGATTTGAACCTATAAAATGAATTCAAACAAGCCCCTGTAGGGTTGCTGGTTTGAAAGTATAAAAGGAATTCAAACAAGCCCCTGTAGGGTTGCTGGTTTGAAAGTATAAAAGGAATTCAAACAAGCCCCTGTAGGGTTGCATCACCTTTGAAACACCAACATGTCAACCCTACACTGCAGGTATAATTGTCCAATCATCATCATTACTCCAGGCAATAGGCATGCACAAAATTTACCATAATGCTCATTCAAGCATTTA
>NW_003546591.1:28200-48417 GCF_000090795.2 Amphimedon queenslandica
AATACTTTTATAAGCAAGAGTAGGCATTGAGATGGCCTAGCATTTAGAGCAATAATTTTCCCACTATCTTTTTCAATGGCACATGATTTGGGCTCTTCCTAATAATTCAAACTTCAATAAGAAATATCCAATTTCTACACCAACAAATAAATAAAACTGTTTAATTGAGCCAAGAGCTATGCCTAATGCTAGACCCAAATATATTAGTGTTACATGACAACACTGACTGTATTGCAGTAACTGTTGGTTGTTAAATATAAACAAAATAGAATGGAAAGAACTTGTAAGTTTTATAATATAATTGTGGTGAACCTGAGTGAGTCCTATAGTACGAGACCACTGCGATCTGCCTATCTGTACGTGTGCATCGCTCCTCGAAGATAATACTTAGTACAGTACAACTGGTCAGTATAGACATGTGCGTATGATAAAGAAATAAAAGATTAATTGGATTATTGCAACTCTACTTGTACCAAGGCATAGGACTAAATTTAAGACCCTGATAAAGAAGGCTGTTTATGGAGGCAAATGAATGCAAACCTCAGAAGGCAAGGAACACTTTTAAAATAGAGTTTATGAAGCCAATTCTGACAATCATTCATAATCAATATGACATTAAATTTTTTACTTATTTCCAGCACTAAGAGCATACCAAAAATTGCCAGTTGTATCAAAACCTATTGAAGTCTTAAGCTACATGTGAGTGATAGCTGTCATCTTCATTTCAATGCCACTTATATTCTGTAAAGGTGGCGAATTTTAGCTACTATGAGTCTAATAGCTGCTAATTGGTTTGCCAATTAGATATGAGACACAGTTGATCCCATGCAGTGATGCATAACCAGGAGACCATAATATTTTAGGTATTAAAGTCTACTTTTAACAGTTTTTTCTATTTCTGAAAACAATGTTGACTGGATTGAGACACAAAATGATTGCTCTAGCTATGTCTTTTTGTTATTTTTGTATCAGTAAGGCTAAAATAACTGTCACATGATTTTGATAGGAACTATAGTCACAGATTCCCTGCTGTTGAAATAAAATGGATCCTGTCTCTCCAGAAAGATGGAGGTCATTATCCTCTTCTTCAATTGCAAGTAAAAGGAAGTACAAACCTTTCAACTGCTTCAGTAACTACTGTAAGGAATTAAAGTCTCGTTCATTGAGTTTACCATCAATCCTCCTACTGATTTATGTTATACCAATGGCAATTAGTTACGCATTTTTTGAAATAACTTTTAGAAATTTATCCCGTGACCCTTCCAACCAATGTGGACCTATTGACTCTGGTAGCATTACAGTCTTTTATAATGTTGGAATTATAGTAGGAAATGCTATATTTCTTTTTGCTCCTTTCTGTGGTTGGTTGTCAGATACTAAAATTGGTAGGGATAATGCTGTTTCTATCAGTCTATGGCTTGGTTGGATAGGCACTCTATTATTTGCCATAGGATGCTGTTTGCAATATAATTCATGTGGTACAACTGCTCTGATAGGAAGATATGTATTTTTTAGTATAGCTTTTGTATTCATGTTAGTCTCATTGTCACTCCTATATACTAATATATTACCATATGGTATAGATCAGTTGATGAATGAATCTACTGTCAAGATAAGAGCATTCATTCACTGGTACTGGCTGTGCCTTTATAGTGGCTACATATTTTCAGTTGTATCGGATGAGCTCATTGTTTCAGTTGTGGCTTTTGTTTTCTTTTCTTTTTCTCTTTGTCTTCATTTTCTCTTTAAGCATCGTTTTGAGCACATACCTATTCCTAATCCTTATAAAATTGTATTTAAAGTATTGAAGTTTTCTCTCACAACTAGTGGCACTAGAAGACAGCATCGTAGTGCATTCACATACTGGGGAGAGGAGCCCAGTAGAATGGATCTTGCTAAGGAGAGGTATGGTGGTTGTTTCTCTCATGAAGAAGTGGAAAATGTCAAAACTTTCCTACGTATTGCTGTTGTTTTGGCCACCTTTTTTCCCCTTTATATTTCCATTGTTCCGTTCTTAAATAGTTCTTCAAAGTTTGTTGCTCAGTTTAAAGATGGTTACGAAGGTTTGCAAGGAAATGCTAAAAATGTTGTTTGGATTTTTGGCAAATTTTCTCCATTTTTTCTGATAGTCCCTTTGTTTGAACTGGTTATTTTACCTCTCTTTCCTAAATTGGAATATTTTATAATTAATCCATTAAGAGGACTTGGTTTGGCTAGTGTTATTTTTATTTTATCAATTATTAGCTTTTTTCTCATTGACTTGATTGGAAGACATGTTAGCGATGTGTCTGAAATGCCTTGCTTTTTCATTTGGGAATCAGTTGAGAAAACAATTCAGATTTCCTATTGGATACTACTCATACCATCAGTATTAGCTGGTGTATCATTATTTCTCTCTTATACATGTATGCTTGAGTTTCTGTGTAGCCAGTCTCCTTTTGGTATGCATGGAATGATCATTGGACTGTTCTGGTTTATGCATGGTATATACATTGACATTGGTTCAGGCATTTTATTAATAGTTTATTATCACCCTATACACTCAGTCTCATTTATGTCATGTACCTCTTGGCTCTCTGTAATATTTGGTATAATTGCTGTTATTGGATTAGTGGTGTATGTATTAATAGCTCGATGGTATGTCAATAGGGTCAGGGATACTGATCTTGGTCTACGTGCAGCAGTAGAGGAACACTGGGAAAAGAGACTGATGGCAGGGAATGCCATAAATAACACTAAGAGTACATAATATTATGTACTCTTGATAACACTGATACAAGAGATGTATTTGTTTCAAACTTTTGATAGTTTTTGTTAATTTTTTGTAATTTGTTAGTCTTTTCTAATAATGGGAATGTGAGGATAATTTTCTCATGCACATGCCTAGAATATTTATTCATCAAAAACTCAACAGGATGTAAACCAATATTTAATATAGCAATTTCCATTGTCTCAGTTATTTCTAGCTGGTATTGTGGACACTGCAACTGCATGGTCTTAAGGCCTTTTCACACTGGCAAAAGTGTAATGCACATTAATTGTGTTCACACTAGAGTGGTTTCAAATTGATGTGAAGTGATGCGCTTCAGTCAATGTAAACCAATGGCAACAGAACACAAAATGATACATAATTCAGCTGCTAGTGTGAGCAAGATCAACTGTGCCAGTGTGAAAAGGCCTTTACTTTTACTCATTAGTAAAGCTGTACAGTGAAAATGATCCTTCATCAATATTGTATGATACTTGGAAGGAATGATGTGCTATCAAGCTTAAATATTTCATTGGTCGTTGTTTAATGCATGGTTGTATGATTGCAATTATTAGCCTTATATAAAGTAATGAATAATTATTTGAACATTGAATTTTGAACGATGTTACAACTCCACTTGTACCAAGGCTAGATGACTATAAATTTAAAATCCTGATAAAGAAGACTGTATAGGAAGATAAATGAATGCCAATCCCAGAAGGAAAGTAACACTTTTAAAAACTATCTTTACCAAACCATCCTGAAAAATCCGGCATTCATAAGTAATACAACATTAAATTTTCACTTATTTTCAGCACTAAGAACTTACCAAGGATTGCCAGCTGTATCAAAACCTATTGAGGAAAGTCTTAGGCTGCATGTGAGTGATAGCTTTCATCTTTGTTTCAATGGCACTTATATTCTGTAAAAGTGGCAAAAGGAATTTTAGCTTTTGTGAGTGCTACTTGCTTTGCCGGAAGCATTTTTGAACTTATATAAATGTGATATAAACTGTAGAAAATGATCATTTTTTGTTCTAAAAATGTGGTACTCGCTAATTAATTTAGCCTTATTATCATGTGTATTATATTAGTAAAACAATAAAGAGAAGCCACACTGGTCAGTATAGGAATGTTAATATTATTCATAGTTGCACTATAATAACTGAAATTTAATCACATGACATTAATTGTCATACTCCACTATTACTTTTTCTGTCAATGGCAGCCAAGTTTTCTTCATCTTCTCCTGGTCTCCTCAAACTAGAAGAAGAGCTCACCTGTCCTGTCTGTCTTCAACAATATGCCAACCCTAAGACTTTACCTTGTCTACATTCATTCTGTCAGCTCTGTCTGGAGGGATTACCACTGATAAGAAGAATGAGACCTATTACCTCTCTTGTCCTACTTGTCGTCATTGTACAGAGTTACCAGAAGAAGGTGTAGGAGCCTTCCCTGTAGCATTTACTCTCAACAATTTTAAGGAAACACTTTCTTCAATCAAGAAAACAGCACGTTCGTTTGATCCTCAAAAAGCTGCCTGCAATGATCATGGAAAGTCATTAGAGTTCTTCTGTGAAACATGTGATACAGTAATCTGTTCCCACTTCTCAGTTCTTAATCACAAGCAACACGAGTATGACTTAATCACCGAATTTTTATATACCAAACATTGTCAAGATCTAGGAGGTTCTCTTGAGCCAGTAAAAAGGAAAATTGAAGCACTCAAAAGAATCCTGTCTGCTCTAGCAGAGAGAGAGGGTGAGATCAGAGAGAGAGGAGAAGGAGTCTTAGAAGAAATACATGAAATGGCAGAGGAAATGATGAATGTTCTTCGTCAGTCAGAGAGGACACTGACTGAGCAGGCAAAGAGGGTTATTGACCTTAGGCTAAAGGTGCTGTCAGATCAAATCAAATCAGCAGAAAAGAGTTTGAAATTTTTGGAGAATGTTAAGAATTATGTGGAACAGAGTCTGAAAAAAGATACTCATCAACAAGTCTTGGGGTCTAAGAAACAGATGCTGGAGCGAATGAGTGAAGTTACTGCACAGGTCAATGTGGAGGAGTTGATTCCTAGAGAAAAGTCTGACTTTGCATTTATTAAAAATATTGAATCACTACACAGCATTAGTAATATTGGCAATATCATTTCTGGTGCTGACCTAAACCAGTTCATGGTAAAGAAGACTGGCTATTATAACCATCCACCAGAAGAAAAGAAATTTTCATTTTCATTCTCCATTAAGGCACCAGGTTCATCTCCTTTGTCTGTTCCCCTCTCTTCTCTCAGGTGTAGTCTAGTACCAGTTTGTAATCATGATGAACCCACAGATATAATCACCACCAGCACTGATCCTGGAGTATATAGGATACAGTGTAGCCCTTCAACCAGTGGTACTCATACTTTAAAAGTACAAGTATACAACGTGCAACTTGAGGACACCTCAGTAGCCATCCCTATCAACCCTTACCTTGATAATGTTGCTCCAGTAAATGCAATAAGTAAATTTTATCGACCCTGGGGTGTAGCCGTTAGTGATACTAACCATGTTATAATAACTGAATGGAAAGGTGACTTTGTAGTAATGCTGGATATCGAAAAAATGAAGATCCAGTATTTTAGACAAAGTGGCAATTTGTTTTTCTGTGCTCCACGAGGTGTGGCCATTACTTCAGACAAAACTATATTCTTGTCTGATAATCACAGGATTCACTTGATGAATGAGGTTGGGGAGAATATAGCATTTGTTGATATGAATGGCAGCAAGCAATTGCAGTTCATTAATCCTGCTGGTATAGCCATTTCTCCTGTAACAGGACAGGTTTATATTGCTGATTATGGTAATCATCGTATACAAGTCTTGACTCCTAATCTAACCTTCTCTTTTTTGTTTGGTAGTGAAGGATCAGCTAGTGGACAGTTTCAGTATCCATGTGACATTGCCATTGACAGTCAAGGTTTAGTGTATGTTGCTGATAGTTGTAATCATCGAATTCAAAAGTTTTCTTCAGATGGAAAGTTTGTGGGTCAGTTTGGTGCTAAAGGATCTGGTCCTGGACAGCTTGATACGCCAGTAGGTATAACAATAGACACTGCAGCTACTGGTCTAGTGTATGTTAGTGAATATCGCAATAATCGAATTTCGATCCTCACTAGTGATGGTGTATTTTTAAAATATTTTGGAAGTGAAGGGAGTGATATTCATCAGTTTAAAGGCCCGAAAGGATTAACATTTGACAAAGATGGATTTTTGTATGTTTGTGATGATAACAATCAACGTATTGTTATTTATTAGTTTTAAAAATATTTCCTTTAGTAAAACTATAATAATAAACTACCAGTGTTGAGAAGGAGAGGGAGAAGTAATGTATTATTACAATCAACATAAGGAATTGTTTATAAGTGCTATTGTAAGTATGCCAGTGTGCTAGATATTATGTACATCCACTCAGGCTGTATTGGCAGCATCACCTGCATGAGCACTAATTTGACTGCACCTTCATTATAATTAAGAAATAGTAACCATTTAAAATTCATGGTGTTCCTTCCAATGGTCATTGAGGTAGTCTTGATCATCAGTTTTGCCATTGCCTTCGGTTTTGCTTCAGCCATTTTCATCAAAATTTTTCTCAAAGTATTTTTTAAAGTAACATCAAGGGCTACATGGTTTTTGGCTAAATTTTGAAGGAGCCTCAAAATTTCTAGAAATCTAATTTTTGAATAGAGTCTGCTAGACTTGATACATAACATGACCATTTTATACATTTAATATTTGGATTTTTGATAAAACATCAAAGGCTATCCTGTAATTTTTTCTAATTAACCTTCCTGCTTTTCTGTTATCTTTCTCTCTTTCCCTTCACTCCTAAGATTCAATCAGTTGATGTGAATGAGTTATAGACACCTTTAGCATTACCTGCTCCACATGTACATGTAGTATGTACCTTTTATAGTCAAATAGCCTAAAACTGAAGGTATGTTATACAAGGGAAAGGAAGGAGAATATTTATAGTTAAATGAATTTTTTGTGAAGAGGTATAGGCAATGGTGGGTGGACTAGGTAGAGGCTGGCTATGATCATTTTAAATACGAGCCAACTTTGAAATTAAGGAAAGGCTATTGAAAGGCTTAAATATTTCAAGTTATGGCCATTTTTTAAAATTGACCAATTTCTGAAAAATACCCAAGACTATAGCCCATGTTTTTTTCCAAAAAACAGCTCCGAAATCTTAAATATTTCAAGTTATGGCCATTTTTTTTAAATTGGCCAATTTCTGAAAAATACCCAAGCCCATGTTTTTTTTCCAAAAAACAGCTCCAAAATCATTCCCAATTTTTATTACATTTTCTAACACATTTTGATGTCCTTATGCTATGTAAAAAGTTTGAGATGATTCCGACTTAATTTCTTCAAGTTATGTCCATTTTTTAAATTGGCCAATTTCTGAAAAATACCCAAGGCTATAGCCCATGCTTTTTTCCAAAAAACGGCTCTGAAGTCATCCCCAGTTTTTATTACATTTTCTGATACATATTGATGTCCTTATGCTATGTAAAAAGTTTGAGCTGATTCCGATTTTAATTTTTCAAGTTATGGCCATTTTTTAAAATTGGCCAATTTCTGAAAAATAATCAAGGCTATAGCCCATGCTTTTTTCCAAAAAACGGCTCCGAAATCACCCCCAATTGTTATTACATTTTCTGATACATATTGATGTCCTTATGCTTTGTAAAAAGTTTGAGCCAATTCCGACTTAAATTTTTCAAGTTATGGCCATTTTTTAAAATTGGCCAATTTCAGAAAAATACCCAAGGCTATAGCCCATGCTTTTTTCCAAAAAACGACTCCAAAATCACTCCCAATTTTTATTACATTTTCTGATACATATTGATGTCCTTATGCTTTGTAAAAAGTTTGAGCCGATTCCGACTTAAATTTTTCAAGTTATGGCCATTTTTTTAATGAGCCAATTTCTAAAGAATATACCTACTTTTTTTGTTTTTCTGATATAAATTTTGTGTTTATATGTTGTTTCATCTTTTTTTTATTTTTGTGTTTTAGTATATCTCTGGTAAAACAGTTTATTGATGACACAAATTTGACCTGAAGATTTTGGCTGAATTTTAATGTCAGTCTTACAATGGTAAGGAGTACTCAAGTTTATTAGGTAGTTCATACTTGCATTGTTTTTGTACAAGTAATTTATCAGAAGTAAGCACAATATGTATTGCAAAGTAACAGCATTAATTTTTAACTTTTAGGCTCATGCATACATTTATTTGAGCTGGTACAAGTATTTTACCATCACAATACTACCATTTCTGTTGATTTGAATCTCTTAATTGGTACAGTTGAAAAGAGGTGCACAGATGAAGCTAACTATTAGTTTTGAGCTTTATCTTTATTGCAGTGATCAACGCAATTGAGCAATCTCAGAATATGAGAGCAATGGGGAGGTACAGCTTATTAATAATAGTACATACCTGTAATAATAATAATTATTAATTTACTTTGTAGTGGGTCATCTTAACAAAGGGAATAAATATTTATTTACCAAATCATGGTGACTGTTTAGATTGAAGTCATTTGAGGGAGTGCAGGTTAAATTTGAGTGCCTGAGTCAGCTTAATTGTTTTGAAGGATTATGGCTTCTCCTTTGTGTTCTTGTCACTGTCCTAAGGCTTTCAAAGAGATTTCAAGAGAAAAATTAATGCATCACTTAACAGCTAATGCCTATCATATAATTGTGCCATGTCTTTCTGGAAGGTACATACATGTACTTGTGTTTATAGTGTAGTTTCACTTCACTTTG
Source organism: Amphimedon queenslandica (assembly GCF_000090795.2). Classification (NCBI taxonomy): domain Eukaryota; kingdom Metazoa; phylum Porifera; class Demospongiae; order Haplosclerida; family Niphatidae; genus Amphimedon; species Amphimedon queenslandica. Next base: position 36,763 of record NW_003546591.1, read on the forward strand.
TATGTCAATTTTTAGTATCCACAGATCACAGGATGAGTAGCGCTTTCAAATAAAGAACAAAGCTGTTACTGAAGTATGTGTAGTTTAGTATCAATAATTAATAATTACTGAGTTTTGCTACTAGTAAAAGCTGACGAGGTCAATTTCATGATTTATCAGCTAACGATAAGTAGCTATAGCAACCACTTCATGATTACATCAGTGGGTGTGGTTTTTAACACCTACTGTGTCGGAGTGATGTGACAATGACTGTACAAGACTTTGTTATTTTTATGTAATTTTGTGAGTTTAAAAATTTTGATTTTTACCCATTCAATTTTATAGAACTCATTTTTCTGAAAGACAATGTCTGATTACTGGTTATAATTTAGCCCAATTCCTGTGGGCATTCTTCAGTATCATTAGTAAGTTTATACCGTATAGCCAGAAAATTTGGCGGTCTAAAACTTTGGCGGTTTTGCATCAAAACTGCCTAAATATAATATTGGCGGTCATTTAATTTGGCGGTTTACTATCTTGTCTTTTCTTTAAGCACACTCAGCTCTTCTTTAGCTGCTCCTTGGCAGTCCTTGCCCACAGTCTTGACTCTGTGACTGAAATAGTGAGAAATACTGCCATTTTTTAGTATAATTAACCCGCCAATAATAATTGCAATTATTATTGGCGGTTATAATATTGGCGGTTTTATTTGGAACTGCCAATCCGCCAAATTTAATTCTCCGTCAAATTTTCCGGCTATACCGTATCATTGTTACTATGTTTAAATACTGACAATGCACTATATGACCTGTCTAATTGTGCACACTAGAATAATAAGAAAACTGTAAATTCCTGTCATAATGCATTGCGTTTATACACGCTATTGTATGCTGATGTGTCGTCTAATAAGCTCACATAGCTCCAATACATTGTTTACTGTACATGTTTTAAGTTACTGTACATGTTTAAAGTTTACTGTACATGTTTTAAGTGCCTATGCATTATACATGTAGTAAGATGCTTGTAGTCCCACTAAGACTTTGAGTTGTACACAAATCTCTTTGTTGTTTGGTTGCTACTAATGATACTAATAATAATAATAATAATAGTAATAATAATAATTACTAATAATAGTTAAATGCCCACTTTTCATGTAGAGTGTTAGCCACACTTGCCTATTATTATAAAAACTTCTTTACTGTAATGAGTTAGAGAGAGCAAAGAGAAGTGATACAGGCTAAAGAAGCAAAAAGAATTGGGCTCAGCAGTTGACCTCAAAGAAGAATAGGATTATTAGTCAAGGATAAAACCATCTTGGCAACCGAAGGCAGGTCAACTTATAGCAAATTCTAAGTTTCTTTTTTCCAAATTAGAACGAGTCAGTGGCTGGGTTAGGGCTTAGCTAGCTCAAGCAACAAACTGAAATCCTTTGAGGCAGAGCTACTGACCTCCTATAGCAACCTCAACAATACTGTATTGAGAGGCGTCAGCGACAAGACACTAATGTCAGTCTAATTTATTTTGACTGGACAAGCTTTTTATAGATAATTTATTATTATTATCATTTGTATTCTCTTCAGCTCTTAAAAATAGATAATTCATTATTAAACTTGGCCATTGTATTCCAGGGCTAGTGTTATTTTAGCTGTCATAACTGGGGCAAATTCTTGAGAGTAGTATACAGGTACACAGAATTAGCCAGATAAGCACTATACTGACAGATACAATTTAATAAGTATCTTACTTTTATAAGTTAGAGGTCCATTTTAACATCAATATTCCCATTGTCATATTTCTATCATTGATCAGTAATTGCCTTCACTGATTATTGAGTAATTTCTCATAATATCAAAATCCACACTATAAACCAGCCTCTGGGACAATGAATACATTTGCACTATGTACTACTAGTATTACGTAGTAGAGTTTATTGTACTACATTTGTTACTACTGGTTCATAGTGTTGTCTGTCATGTGAGGAATGTAATAATGGTAGGTTATATAAACATTTAGAATAATCCAGCAAGTCATCAGGTATCTCTTTCTTCTCTCTCTGTCACTGTTCAGTATTTTTCTCAGTTTATTATTAATTTTAATAGTTTGCTCTAAGACTATCTTCATTTATTATTTTCTACCTTTATCTCTCTTACTTTTTGCTCTTGTGTATTCAATACATACTTTTCCTTAAAATGACAGCCAATTTGAAACCATCTTCATCTTCTTTGGGTCTCCTCAAATTGGAAGAAGAGCTCACCTGTCCTGTATGTCTCGAACAATATGTCAAGCCTAAGACTTTACCTTGTCTACATTCATTCTGTCAGCACTGTCTGGAGGGATTACCACTGGATAAGAAGAATGAGACCTATTACTTCTCTTGTCCCACTTGTCGTCATCTTACAGAGTTACCAGAAGAAGGAGCAGGAGCCTTTCCTGTAGCATTTCACCTCAACAACCTCAAAGATGTACACAGTCTAATGAAGAAGACAGCAAATTTATCTAGTTCTCGATTAGAAATTGCCACGGCCACCTGCAGTGATCATGGAAAACCTTTGGAGTTCTTCTGTGAGACATGTGATACAGTAATCTGTTCCCACTGCTCAGTCCGTGATCACAAGCACCATGAGTGTGACCTAATCACTGACTGTTATGCTAAACACTCTCAAAAGCTAAGAGAACATTTATCACCAGTTGACAGAAAGAAGGAAGCACTCAATGAAGTCCTGTCTGCTCTAGCAGAGAGAGAGGGTGAGATCAGAGAGAGAGAAGAAGGAGTCTTAGAAGAAATACATGAAGTGGTAGAGGAAATGGTAAGTGCTCTTCATGAGTCAGAGAGAAAACTAACTGAGCAGCTAAAGAGGGTCACAAATGTTAAACTAAAGGTGCTGTCAGAGCAGGTCAAATCAGCAAAAATGAGTTTAAGTCTTCTGAAGGATGTTGGTGATTATGTGGAACAGAGTCTGAAAACAAGCAGCCCTCAAACAGTTCTGAGGTCTAAGAAACAGATGTTGGAGCATATGAGTGAAGTCACTGCAGGGATCAATGTGGAGGAGTTACATCCAAAAGAAAAGGCTGACTTTGCGTTGAGTAAAAGTATGAAATCACTGCATCGCATTGGAGATATTATTTCAGGCAATATTGGACTACAGCAGTGTCGAGTGAAGAAAATTGATCATATCACACCTTCTGGAAAAGCAGTTTCATTTTCATTATCAATAGAAGTACCAGATTTATCACTTTTGTCTGTTCCCCTCTCTTCTCTGAAGTGTAGTCTAGTACCAGTTGGTAAAGGTGATCAACCCATTAACACTACAGTCACCACCAGCACTGATCCTGGAGTGTATAGGATACAGTGTAACCCTTCAACCAGTGGTACTCATGCAATAAAAGTACACGTATATGATGTTCAACTTCAGGATACCTCAATAGTCATTCCTTTCAATCCTTACCTTGATAACATCACTCCGGAACGTACTATAACTGAGCTTAATGGGCCCTGGACAGTTGCTGTTAGTGATGACAATCATGTTATCATAACCGAGTATTATGGTCACTGTGTAACAATACTGGATAAAGAAGGGAAGAAAGTAAAATCATTAGGAGGGGAAGGAGGAAGTGGCAATGTCAAGTTTTCTTATCCTCTTGGTATAGCCATTACTCCAGACAATTTTATTCTTGTGTCTGATAGTGACAGGATCCAGAAGATAAGCATGGATGGATACCGTAAAGCATCAGTTGGTAAAAAGGGCAATAAGCAACTACAATTCCACTCTCCTTCTGGTATAGCTATTTCTGCTATAACAGGACAGGTTTATATTGCTGATAAGATTAATCATCGCATCCAAGTCTTGAATCCTGATCTAACCTTCTCTCGTTCATTCGGTAGTGAAGGATCAGCTAGTGGACAATTTCAGTATCCATGTGACATTGCTATTGATTGGCAAGGTTTAGTGTATGTTGCTGATTTTTTTAATAATCGCATTCAGAAGTTCTCTTCTTGTGGAAAGTTCATAACAGAATTTGGTGACAAAGGAGCTGGTTCTGGAAGTCTTAATGAGCCAAATGGTATAACAATAGACACTGCAGTTAGTGGCCTAGTGTATGTTAGTGAAAGGAGTAACCACTGTATCTCCGTATTTAATAATGAAGGTGTATTTATTAGTAGTTTTGGAAGGGAAGGTAGTAATGTTAATGAGTTTTATGAGCCATTGGGATTAACATTTGATAAAAATGGTTCTTTGTATGTTTGTGATCATCTTAATACACGACTTGTTGTATATTAATTTGGGACAATAGTTATTTGCTGCTATTTTAATTTTTGTAACGATAGAGTGGTTGTGAAAGACTTGAATTTTTTAAAACTTATTCATATTCATTAGTAAATGATTCGTCAAGATATTTCATAGTTCTAGTAGTTCGCGTGTAAGGTTTTTATACATGCATGGCATAATAACATCTATTTTTAAAATGTATCATATCTTATTAATTTTTTGTATTACTTTTACTGTGCATGTAATTGATTTTGTGTCTGCTGGTCTTATCAAGTTGTCTGCATTGTCTTATTATTGTAGGAATTGTTAGTAGATCTAGTCAATATTGCTGAGATGATTCCAACTTAAATTTTTGCCACAGGGGTTGCTATAGTAAAGGAATGTTGTTAACATTGCACAGTGCTGCACTGTGTACTCTATCAGTGCAATGTCTATCATAACTTCCTTTATTTTCAGAGTTCATCAGGGCTGCTATTTCATCACTCTCACTTCTTTCTCTACTGCCCTAAGCCCTGATTTGACACCTTCCTATTCTTATCATTTAGTATTGGCTTCTTTTTTTTAAAATGACAACCAAACAATCTTCATCTTCTTTTCCTGGTTTCCTCAAACTAGAGGAACAGCTCACCTGTCCTGTGTGTCTTGACCACTATACCAACCCTAAAACTTTACCTTGTCTACATTCATTCTGTCAGCACTGTCTGGAGGGATTACCTCTAGATAAGAAGAATGAGACCTATTACCTCTCTTGTCCCACTTGTCGTAACCGTACAGATTTACCAGAAGAAGGAGCAGTAGCTTTTCCTGTAGCATTTCATTTGAACAATTTGAAGGAGTTGTATAGTGCAATGAAGAAGATGCCAGCTGTATCAGATCCTCAAGAAGCCACGTGTAGTGATCATGGAAGGCCATTGGAACTATTCTGTGAATCATGTGATACATTAATCTGTATTAGTTGCTCAGTTCATAGTCACAAGCATCATGAATATGACTTAGTTACTGAAATTTATTCTAAACAGTGTCAGAAGTTAAGAGAATGTTTATCACCAGTTGAAGCAAAGAAGGAAGTACTTAAAAATTTCCTGTCTGCTCTAGCTGAGAAAGAGGGTGAGATCAGAGAGAGAGGAGAAGGAGTCCTAGAAGAAATACATAAAATGGTAGAGAAAATGATGGATGTTCTTCGTCAGTCAGAAAGGAAACTAACTGAGCAGGCAAAAAGGGTTATTGATGATAAACTAAAGGTGCTGTCAGAACAGGTCAAATCAGCAGAAGCAAGTTTGCATCTTCTAGAGGATGTTGGGGATTATGTGGAACAAAGTCTAAAGACAGGCAGTCCTCAACAAGTTTTGGGGTCTAAGAAACAGATGATGAAGCATATGAGTGAAGTTACTGCAGGGATCAATGTGGAGGGGTTACATCCAAAGGAAAAGGCCGACTTTATATTGAGTAAAAGTATTAAATCACTGCATCACATTGGAGATATTATTTCAGGCAGTGTAGCACTACAGCAGTGCAGAGTGAAGAAAATTGATCATATCACACCCACTGATACAACACGTTCATTATCAATATCAATTAAAGCACCAAATTCATCTCTTTTGTCTGTTCCCCTCTCTTCTCTAAGGTGCAGTCTAGTACCAGTTGGTAAAGGTGCTCAACCAATTCACACTACAGTCACTACCACCAGCACTGATCCTGGAGTGTATAGGATACAGTGTGACAATTCAACTCGTGGTGTTCATATGGTAAAAGTACAAGTATATGATGTTCAACTTCATAATATCTCACTAGTCATTCCTTTTAATCCTTGCCTTGATAATATCACTCCAGTGCACACTGTCACAAAGTTGAATCATCCATGGGGAGTTGCTGTTAGTGAAGATAATCATATTATAACTGAGTATTATGGTCACTGTGTAACAATACTAGATAGAGAAGGAAAGAAAGTAAAATCATTAGGAGGGGAAGGAGGAAGTGGCAAAGTTAAGTTTTCTTATCCTCTTGGTATAGCCATTACTCCAGACAATTTTATTCTTGTGTCTGATAGTGACAGGATCCAGAAGATAAGCATGGATGGTTACCATAAAGCATCAGTTGGTAAAAAGGGCAATAAGCAACTACAATTCCACTCTCCTTCTGGTATAGCTATTTCTGCTATAACAGGACAGGTTTATATTGCTGATAAGATTAATCATCGTGTCCAAGTCTTAAATCCTGATCTAACCTTCTCTCGTTCATTCGGTAGTGAAGGATCAACTACTGGACAATTTCAGTATCCATGTGACATTGCTATTGATCGGCAAGGTTTAGTGTATGTTGCTGATTTTTTTAATAATCGCATTCAGAAGTTCTCTCCTTGTGGAAAATTCATAACAGAGTTTGGTGACAAAGGAGCTGGTTCTGGAAGTCTTAATGAGCCAAATGGTATAACAATAGACACTGCAGTTAGTGGCCTAGTGTATGTTAGTGAAAGGAGTAACCACTGTATCTCCGTATTTAATAATGAAGGTGTATTTATTAGTAGTTTTGGAAGGGAAGGTAGTAATGTTAATGAGTTTTATGAGCCATTGGGATTAACATTTGATAAAAATGGTTTTTTGTATGTTTGTGATCATCTTAATACACGACTTGTTGTATATTAATTTATAATAATATTATTTGCTCCTATTTTAATATTTGTAATAATAGAGTGGTTGTGAAAGACTTAAAATTTTATAAACTTATTTATATTCGTTAGTAAAAATGACTCATTCAAATATTTTATAGTTCTAGTAGTTCATGTGTAAAGTGTTGCCGAAGTTTCTATACATGCATGGGATAATAGCATCTGAGAAAATGTATCATATCTTATTAAATTTTTCTGTATTACTTTTATTGGACATGTATTTAATTTCATATCTACTGGAATTATCAAGTAGTCTGCAATGTCTTAACTGTTATAGTAATTGTTAGTAGATCCAGTTAATGTAGAATATAGCTGATAACATTGATAATACTAGGGACAGTGACCTTGTCAAGCACCTTTAAGTATACATTGATTAATAGAAGTACAGGGACTCTAGCCCAATTTTTGAGCAACTTTAAAAATTTGTAAAAATATTAACTTTTATAAGTACATGTATAAGCATCAGAAAAATAATATAAAATTGGAGAATTCTCTCCTAGACATTTTTAGCAAAATTTTGATTGGAATTTGATCAAACTTTCTACAAAGCATAAGTACATGTATGTTTATCATTAAAAAATTATAAAAAGGAGGATTCTCTCCCATTCAATTTTGGAATAATTTGGCTCAGGACTTTGCACTATAATAGTACAGAAGCTTTGGGCTATTGTCACAGTGGTTGCTATGGTAAAGGAATGTTGTTATTATTGGTACAGTACACAGTACAATGTTTATCATAACTTCCTCTAGTCAGTAGATAAATCTAGCCACAACTGAGACTTCCGAGTTCATCAGGGCCACTAATTCATCACTTTCACTTCTCTTTCACTGCTTCCCTAAGCCCTGATTTGACTTCTTCCTATTCTTATCATTTCATATTTGCTTCTTTGTCACTTCATTCTATACAATTATTTTCTTAAAATGGCAAGCAAACCATCTTCATCTTCTCCTGGTCTCCTCAAGCTCGAGGAACAGCTCACCTGTCCTGTGTGTCTTGACCACTATACTAACCCTAAGACTTTACCTTGTCTACATTCATTCTGTCAGCACTGTCTGGAGGGATTGCCTTTGGATAAGAAGAATGAAACCTATTATGTTTCTTGTCCCACTTGTCGTAATCGTACAGATTTACCAGAACAAGGAGCAGCAGCTTTTCCTGTAGCATTTCATTTGAACAATCTGAAGGAGTTGTATAGTGCAATGAAGAAGACACCAGCTTTATCAGATCCTCAAGAAGCCACATGTAGTGATCATGGAAGGCCATTGGAACTCTTCTGTGACTCATGTGATACATTAATCTGTATTAGTTGCTCAGTTCATAGTCACAAGCATCATGAATATGACTTAGTTACTGAAATTTATTCTAAACACTGTCAAAAGTTAAGAGAATGTCTATCTCCTGTTGAAGCAAAGAAGGATGTACTCAAGAAGGTCCTGTCTGCTTTAACAGAAAAAGAGGGTGAGATCAGAGAGAGAGGAGAAGGAGTCTTAGAAGAAATACATGAAATGGTAGAGGAAATGGTGGGTGTTCTTCGGCAATCAGAGAGGAAATTGACTGAACAGGCAAGGAAGGTCATTGATGATAAACTAAATGTGCTGTCAGAGCAGGTTAAATCAGCAGAAACAAGTTTGCGTCTTCTAGAGGATGTTGGGGATTATGTGGAACAGAGTCTGAAAACAGGCAGCCCTCAACAAGTCCTGGGGTCAAAGAAACAGATGATGGAGCATATGAGTGAAGTTACTGCAGGGATCAATGTGGAAGAGTTACATCCAAAAGAAAAGGCTGACTTTGTATTGAGTAAAAATATAAAGTCACTGCATGACATTGGAGATATTATTTCAGGCAATATTGGACTACAGCAGTGTCGAGTGAAGAAAATTGATCGTATCACACCTGCTGACAGAACACGTTCATTATCAATATCAATTGAAGCACCAAATTCATCCATTTTGTCTGTTCCCCTCTCTTCTATCAGGTGTAGTCTATTTGGTAAAGGTGATCAACCCATTCACACTACAGTCACTACCACCAGCACTGATCCTGGAGTGTATAGAATACAATGTGACAATTCAACTCGTGGTGTTCATATAGTAAAAGTACAAGTATACGGTGTTCAGCTTAAGAATATCTCACTAGTCGTCCCTTTTAATCCTTGCCTTAACAACATCATTCCAGTACATACGGTCACAAAGCTCAATCATCCGTGGGGAGTTGCCATAAGTGATGATGATGTTATAATAACTGAGAATTGTGGCAACTGTGTAACAATACTAGATAGAGAAGGACAAAAGGTGAAGTCATTAGGAGGGAAGGGAAAAAATGGCAATATCAAGTTTAGTTCTCCTTCTGGTATAGCCATTACTTCAGACAAATTTGTTCTTGTGTCTGATGAAAGTCATAAAATTCAAAAGATAAGCATGGATGGAAGCCGTAAAGTATCAGTTGGTAAAAAGGGTAGTGGACCCCTACAATTCAATGTTCCTGATGGTATAGCCATTTCTCCTTTATCAGGGCAGATATTTATCGCTGATAGTAATAATCATCGTATACAAGTCTTGAATCCTGACCTAACCTTCTCTCATTTGTTTGGTAGTGAAGGATCAGCTAGTGGACAGTTTCAGCATCCACGTGACATTGCTATTGACAGCCAAGGTTTAGTGTATGTCACCGACTATGGTAATCATCGCATTCAAAAGTTCTCTCCAGATGGAAAGTGTTTGCGCTTGTTTGGTACTAAAGGATCTTTTAATGGGCAACTTCAGTATCCATTATGCATAACAATAGACACTGTAGCTACTGGTCTTGTGTATATTGGTGAATATGGCAATAATCGTATCTCTGTCTTTACTAATGAGGGTGTTTTTATTAATATTATTGGAGGGAGAGGCAGTAATATTGATCAGTTTAATTATCCTTATGGATTAACATTTGACAAGAATGGATTCTTGTATGTTTGTGATAATTGTAATAAACGACTTGTTATTTATTAGATCATTTATTATTGATTTTTGTTCAATAATTAATTTTTTCTAATGCTTCATAGCTGTCAAAAATTTGTATTATTCCCAGCAAAATCTCATTCACTGTGTTTATGATCATAGACTCTTCCTATCATAATGTTATGTTTAGTGTAATATATGTTTTGCACATGCTTCACCTTCTGCTGTCATTTAGTTAAAATAGCACTTTAAGTGTATCCATTAGCCACATGTTTAATGATTTAGCAATGCATCTATATCCTTCCTTGCTTATATGAATAGATCTACTCTTATTATATATATAGCTAACATTATATTTAAGCAGCTAATTCATATTTTTAATCACAAAAATTTATGTTAAATAATTAGGAGTTACTCATTTCTCAACATTAACTTCTGTCATTGCACAGAATAGTTCAACATTATCTTCATTATAGCCATGAATTTTGAAAATATACTTGCCCTATTATTAGAATAACAAATTTTATATTATATCATATGCTGTAGATCTATTTGTTACTTACTGGCCACAGAACTGAAGGAATTGTGTCTTTATATATTCCATGATAGATTCCAGGTTTCAATGGACAGTACTTGCCAGTTACAGAGACACTAATGTCACAGAGATTATAGTTTGCATCTTCAAAAGTAAGATTAACATAGTTCTTGAATTGATGTGTTATTTTGGCATGCATAATGCCCCATTTGATTTCCTTTTCTAATAAACAAAACATTAAAATGATATTTGTAGTAATTGTCTTTGTTACTTAAATTTATGATTCCTTTGAAGTAATATTTATGTCCTGGTTTAATTGTTTGCCCAAATATATTCGATGATACATTAGTTATGGTAAGATAATCATTAGTATTAGCTTATGTAAGAAAGAATAAATCAATAGTGTATTACTGAACTTACAACAATCTGTCAATCCTTTATTACCAAGAGGTTCTTGTTGTTGATATAGTTGTTGGTAATTGAATCAAGTATTATATCTATTAGTATATTAGTCAGTATCTTACCATTGTAGTAATTGTTGGCAGATCCAGTTAATGTAGATACTACTAGTACAAATAATAGGACTATCAATAGAAAACTCATCTTCTTTCTTTGCTGTTAGTGATGGGTAATAAAGGGATGCAGCACTCAAGTTATATTTGTTTATGATGTTATGACTGTTTAGTGTAATATATGTTTTGCACATGCTTCACCTTCTGCTGTCATTTAGTTAAAATAGCACTTTAAGTGTATCTATTAGCCACATGTTTAATGATTGAGCAATACATTTATATCCTTCCTTGCTTTAATGAATAGATCTGCTGTTATTAAAGAACTAATATTATATTTAAGCAGCTAATTTTTATTTCTAATCATATTAAATAATCATGAGTTACTCATTTCTCAACATTAAAGGGTAACTGCACCCAAAAAATTTTTTTCCTGAAATAAGTTGGTAATAAAGAAAGAATCATAGGAAAAATAGCTAAAATTATTAAAAAGTACCAATTCTGTACTAAATCTTGGGTCAAAACTTGTAATTTTTTGCCTTACAGCCATCTTGTCAAATCACTTCCGGTGGTGGGCGTGGTCACGCGATGACGTAGTGGGGGAACATTAGCAAGTTTCTGCATTGAAATATTAGCAACTTTAAGACTGGATTTCTAAGTTCTGCATGCAATAAAGCAATTTTAATGAAGTGGACCATATAGAACTAATCAAGAGCTAACTACAAGCAGTTATACTGGTAACAAAATCTATCTATTGAA
>NW_003546591.1:48427-69188 GCF_000090795.2 Amphimedon queenslandica
TACTGGCCACAGAAATGAAGGAATTGTGTCTTTATATATTCCATGATATATTCCAGGTTTCAATGGGCAGTACTTGCCAGTCACATAGACACTAATGTCACAGAGATTATACTTTGAATCCTCAAAAGTAAGATTAACATAGTTCTTGAATTGATGTGCTATTGTACTATGTATAATGCCCCAATTGAGTTCTTTTTCTAAGGAACAAAATATTAAACTGATATTAGTAATAGCTGCCTATGTTACTTATATTAGCAATTCCTTTAAAGTAAAATTTTTGTCCTTGTTTAATTATTAGTCCAAATATATTTAATGATACATTAGTTATCGTAACAAAATCATGAGTAATGGCTTATGTAAGATAGAATTAATTAAAAGAGTATTACTGAACTTACAACAATCTGTCAATCCTTTATTACCAGTAGGTTCTTGTTGATAATAATAATTCAATGTAATAATTATAGTAATTGAATATAATATAGTAGTCAGTATCTTACCATTGTAGTAATTGTTAGTAGATCCAGTCAATGTAGATATTACTAGTACAACTGATTGGATTATCAATAGGACATTCATCATTTCTTCTTGTTGCTAGCGATGTTCATGTTACAGTGATAGTTCCTCATATTGTTATATTGTTATGAATGTTATTGTTTGTGTTTATTTATACATTTTCACATGCTTTGAATATGCTGCTGACTTTCAGTTGAATAACATACCATAAATACTTAATGAATAACTCAAAGCAGTGTCGTTTGTAGCACTTTGGTTGGTTAAAATTTAGGGACATTATTACTTGAATAAGATAATACTAAAGCTGCACAGGGGTAGATATATTTCCTGTGGAAAATATTTCATAAAAATCACCTTTCAACCTATTCACAAGAAAAAAATGTTTGCATTTTTCTTCTACTGACCATTATTAGTATGATAAAAAATAATTTTTATTAAATATTTTCAGGAATTTTTTAAAACTGTGGAAGTAGCGAAATTAAATCCCCATAAAATATACCCCCTATATGGTATACCAGTATATATCATATGACATTTGTATGAGTACTGGGTGATTGAATGAATGAACAGTATATGTTTAGCATTAGCAATGTTAGGTGTATGTTGTGTAAATCTACGTTATAAACTTTTGGTTTAATGTCAAATAAAGTAATTACTCTTCCATAAACTGTCATTTACAAATTAATGTCCTTTAGCTTCATTTGTTTATCATAGGCAGTTGCTTTATTAATCATGTAGTGAACGATTTATAATTGATGCTCAGGCACAATGTCTGAATCATAGATCCTTAATTCCTATAATAATTATGCTTACCTAGCTAGATAAACATTACATTCCTGACAGCGATTATTTTTGTTTTGTGTTTATCTAAGTTAAAGTATCTAAAACTTGTATGTTCTGTAATTTCTAAATCAACTCAATATTTCTATGTATGGTACATTAATAGTTTTTGTTATAATGTGTAATGTCAATTTATATCAACTTCTGTCATTCCACAAAATATTTCATCATCATTCTCATCATAAGCCAAAGCTTTTAAATAATACTTGCCCTATGAATTAAAATTATTAATAATCATGAATTGATTATATACACTGTGTTTGTTACTGACTGGCCAGAGAAGTGATGGAGTTGTATTCTTAAATTTTCCATGATATACTCCAGGCTTCATTGGGCAGTATTCACCAGTAGAGAAGACAATCATGTCACAGAGATTATACTTAACATCCACAAAAGTAAGGTTTGTATAATTTTTGAATGGATGTGTTATAGTTACATGCAACATGCCCCCTTGCAACTTCTTTTCTAAAAAATAAAGTTATTATGTTTAATACGTTACCTTTTGAAATACATGTACATGTATCTTCATTACTTAAATTTATGACTCCTTGGACACCATAGCTCTGTCCTCGTTTAATTGTTGTGTTGAATGATAAATTAGTTATGATAACAAAATCATGAGTAATAGCTTTTATGAGTGTAAGAGAATTAATTAATCAAGTATTACTGAACTTACAACAATCTGTGAATCCTTTATTACCAGTAGGGTCTTGTTGTTGGTAGTATATATAATTGAAACAGGTATATTATCCATTAGTATAGTAGTCAGTATCTTACCATTGTAGTAATTGTTAGTAGATCCAGTCGATGTTGGTAGACTAGGTATAACTGTTAGGATGATCAGTAGGAGAACACTCATCTTCTGTCTATTCTTAGTATTCTATCATAAACTTTAACAACTGTTCCAGGTCTGTGTATATTTCCTGTCTTTCAGTTAAAATAACATTAATTAATGAATGGATCTACTGTTATTAAATGACTAATATTATTTTTAAGCAGCTAATTATTACAAAAATTAATGTCATTTTATATCAACTTCCATCATTCCACAAAATATTTCATCATCATTCTGATCATAAGCCAAAGCTTTTAAATGATACTTGCCCTATAAATTAAAATAATTAATAATTATGCATTAATTATACACTGTGTCTGTTACTGACCGGCCAGTAAAGTGATGGAATTCTATTCTCAAATTTTCCATAATGATATATTCCAGGCTTCAGTGGGCAGTACATACCAGTAATAGAGACAACCATGTCACAGAGATTATACTTAGCATCCACAAAAGTAAGGTTTATGTAATTTTTGTATTGATGTGTTACGATTATATGCACTATACCCCCTTGCAGTTTCTTTTCTAAAAAAATGTTGTGTTTAATATGTTACCTTTTGAAATACATGTACATGTATCTTCATTACTTAAATTCATGACTCCAGCTTGGACATCATAACTCTGTCCTCGTTTAATTGTTTTGTTGAATGATACATTAGTTATGATAACAAAATCATGAGTAATAGCTTTATGCATGTAAGAAAATTAATTAATCAAGTACTACTTAACTTACAACAATCTGTGTATGATCCTTTATTGCCAGTAGGTTCTTGTTGTTGATAGTATATTGAAACAGGTATATTATCCATTAGTATAGTAGTCATTATCTTACCATTGTAGTAATTGTTAGTAGATCCAGTCAATGTAGATACTACTAGTACAACTGATAGAAGTAACAGTAGAAAACTCATCTCCTTTCTCTGCTGTTAGTGATGTATGATAAAGCGATTGCACTACTCAAGTAATATTTGTTTATGATGTTATGACTGTTTAGTGTAATATATGTTTTGCACATGCTTCACCTTCTGCTGTCATTTAGTTAAAATAGCACTTTAAGTGTATCTATTAGCCACATGTTTAATGATTCAGCAATACATCTATATTCTTCCTTGCTTATATGAATAGATCTACTGTTTTTAAATAACTAGACATTATATTTAAGCTGCTAATTTATATTTCTAATCACAAAAATTAATGTTAAATTATTAGGAGTTACTCATTTCTCAACATTAACTTCTGTCATTGCACAGAATAGTTCAACATTATCTCCATTATAGCCAATAATTTTGAAAATATACTTGCCCTATTAATTAGAATAACAAATTTGTAATGTCTCATATGCTGTAGATCTATTTGTTGCTTACTGGCCACAGAAATGAAGGAATTATGTCCTTATATATTCCATGGTATATTCCAGGTTTCAAGGGACAGTACTTGCCAGTCACAAAGACACTAATGTCACAGAGATTATACTTTGAATCCTCAAAAGTAAGATTAACGTAGTTCTTGAATTGATGTGTTATTGTGCTATGCATAATGCCCCATTTGAGTTCCTTTTCTAACAAAAAATATTAAACTAACATTAGTAATAGTTGTCTATGTTACTTATATTAGCGATTCCTTTGAAGTAATATTTATGTCCTGGTTTAATTGTTTGCCCAAATATATTTGATGATACATTAGTTATGGTAACAAAATCATTAGTAATAGCTTATGTATAAGAGAATTAATCAATAGTGTATTACTGAACTTACAACAATCTGTGACTCCTTTATTATCAGTAGGTTCTTATTGTTGATAGTATATATAATTCAAACAGGTATATTATCCATTAGTATAGTAGTAAGTATCTTACCATTGTAGTAATTGTTAGTAGATCCAGTCAATGTAGATACTACTAGTACAACTGATAGGATCATCAATAAGACATTCATCATTTCGTCTCAAGTTGTTGCTAGTAATGATTTGTTACAGTGGTAGTACCTATAAGTCCTCTCATATTGTTATAATTATTGTTATTGAATGTTATCAATTGTGTTTGTTTTATAAATTGTCACACGCTTTGAATATGCTGCTGACTTTTAGTTGAATAACATACAATAAATACTTTATGGCTTATCTCAAAGCAATGCCTTTGGTTAGCACTTTGGTTGGTTAAAATGTAGGGATGCATTATTTGAATAAATTATACACTAAAATTATACAAGCATCTATATTATGCTAGTATATATCATATGGCATTAGTGTGGGTAGTTCTGGATTGAATGATCAGTATATGGCTAGCATTAGCAGTCCCTTTGATGTTAGGTGTTGGTTGTGTAAATATACTGTACTCGCCCCAATTAACGCACCTCTTGATAAATAGTTCATATGTGGCAAAATATGAGGACATCAATATGTAAGAAAAAAAAGTGGAGTTACTAGTAACTTTGGTCACTTTGACTACTCTACATATTGTGACTTATGGGTATAGATCTACATGAATAACTTATATACTAAAGTTATACAAGCATCGATATTGTGCTAGTATATATCATATGGCATTCGTGTGGGTAGTTCTGGATTAAATGATCAGTATATGGTTAGCATTAGCAATCCCTTTTATGTTATGTGTTAGTTGTGTAAGTATACTTTATGTACTTTCAGTTTAATGTAAAATAAACTAATTACTCATTATCTTCCTTATACCGTCATTTACAAATTAATTTCCTTTAGCTTTATTTGTTCATTTTTGGTCATTGCTTTATTTATAGTGCAGTAAGTGATTTATAATTGATGCTCAGGCACAGTATCTGAATATAATGTCAGGCTTATGTGTGCCACATGTATCCATAGTCATAAATCCTTAGTTCCTATTATAATGCTTAACTTTGATCTCTATATAGCTAAATAAACATTACTTTCCTGACAGTGATTTTTTTTGTTGGTGTAACTAAGTTAAAGTATCTAAAACTTGTATGTTCTGTATTTTCTAACTCAATTTTAGTATTTCTATGTATGGTAAACTAACAGTTTTTGTTATAATGTGTAATGTCATTTTATGTCAACTTTCATCGTTCCACAATATATTTCATCATCACTCTCATCATAAGCCAAAGCTTTAAAATGATACTTGCCCTAGGAGTTAAAATATTTGGTAATTATAAATTAATCATAGACTGTGTTTTGTTATTACTGACTGGCCAGTAAAGTGATGGAGTTGTATTCTCAAATTTTCCATGATATACTCCAGGCTTCAGTGGGCAGTATTCACCAGTAAAGAAGACTATCATGTCACAGAGATTATACTTAGCATCCACAAAAGTAATGTTTATGTAATTTTTGAATGGATGTGTTATTGTTACATGCAATATGCCCCCTTGCAATTTCTTTTCTAAAAAATAAAGTTATTATGTTTAATATGTTACCTTTTGAAATACATGTACAAGTATCTTCATTACTTAAATTTATGACTCCTTGAATATCATAGCTCTGTCCTCGTTTAATTGTTGTGTTAAATGATACATCAGTCGTGATAACAAAGTCATGAGTAATAGCTTTTATGCATGTAAGAGAATTAATCAAGTATTACTGAACTTACAACAATCTGTGAATCCTTTATTACCAGTAGGTTCTTGTTGTTGATAGCATATATAATTCGAAAAGGTATATTATCCATTAGTATAATAGTCAGTATCTTACCATTGTAGTAATTGTTAGTAGATCCAGTCAATATTGGTAAACTAGGTATAACTGTTAGGATAATCAGTAGGAGAGCACTCATCTTCTTCCTATTCTATAATAAGCTTTTGCAACTGTTGCAGGTCTATGTACATTTCCTATTTTTCAGTTAAAATAACATTAATTTTGAATATGGACTATCTACATGACTAATTTGAAGTGGGGTAAATCCTATTTAGTAACACGGTAGCGTTACTAATATTAATGTAATAGTTTGTGTAATGCATGACTTGCATCATTATAATAAATAATAATGAAGCTTCTACAATGAATGATATTATTATTGTTGTATAGTAAGTTCAACCATTCCACAACATATTTCATCACTATTAACGTTAGATGCAACAACTTTTAGACTGTACTTTCCCTGTAAATTAGAATAACTTATATTTAGTAATTATGTTTTTACTGACTGGCCAGAGAGCCGCTTTTGGAATTGTATCATTATATAGTCCATGATATATTCCAGGTTTCAATGGGCAGTATACACCAGTGGTACTGACTAAAACTATCATATCACAAAGATTATACATTGAATCCAAAGAAGTAATACATGTATTTATATAATTTTTATATTGATTTGTCATTGTTACATGCAGTGTCCCCCATTTTAATTCTTTCTCTGAATGACAAAAATAATGTTAATTTGATATCATTAGTTATATTTGTAAGATTTGCAACAATTAGGAGAACTTAGGTTAACAATGAACTCAATTGATTAAATGAAAGAGAGAAAGAGAGAAAGAAAGAGAGAAAGAGAGACTAGAGTCTAGAGAGTAAGAATCATAATGTCTCAAAACCACAACAACCTCACATTTATACCACACAAATAACTTGAATAAACATTCATAAACACATATTAATAAACTAAGTTAATAAATAGCTATTAATAATCACCTATTAATAATGCACATAATACAATAATAATACATCTCACAATATTTTCATTACTTAAATTCATGACTCCTGTGATAATGTAATTATCTCCCAGTTTCATTGCTTTTACAGATGCAAGTGATGATATATTTGTTATTCCAATAAATGCATGAGAAGCAGTAGTTTTATGCGTTTGTTAAAAAGTAAAAGGATATTTTTGTGTCATGATGGACTAATGTAAATGATCCTGTTGGTTCTTGTTGTTGGTAGTATATATAATTGAAACAGGTATATTATCCATTAGTATAGTAGTCAGTATCTTACCATTGTAGTAATTGTTAGTAGATCCAGTCAATGTAGCTACTACTAGTACAACTGATAGAAGTAACAGTAGAAAACTCATCTTCCTTCTTTGCTGTTAGTGATGTGTGATGAAGTAATTGCACCACTCAAATTATATTTGTTTATGATGTTATAACTGTTTAGTATAATACCGGTATACGTTTTGCACATGCTTCACCTTCTACTGTCACTTAGTTAAAATATCACTTTAAGTGTATCTATGTAGCCGCATGTTTAATGATTCAGCAATACATCTATATCCTTCCTTGCTTTAATGAATAGATCTACTGTTATTATATAACTAATATTATATTTAAGCAGCTAATTCATATTTTTAGTCACAAAATTTATGTTGAATAATTAGGAGTTACTCATTTCTCAGCATTAACTTCTGTCATTGCACAGAATAGTTCAACATTATCTTCATTATAGCCAATAATTTTGAAAATATACTTGCCCTATTATTAGAATAACAAATTTTGCAATGTATCATAAGCTGTAGATCTATGTATTTTTTACTTACTGGCCACAGAACTGAAGGAATTGTGTCTTTATATATTCCATGGTATAATCCAGGTTTCAACGGACAATACTTGCCAGTTACAGAGACGCTAATGTCACAGAGATTATAGTTTGAATCTTCAAAAGTGAGATTAACATAATTTTTAAACTGATGTGTTATTTTGGCATTCATAATGCCCCATTTGAATTCCTTTTCTATCAAGTAAAACATTAAATGATATTTGTAGTAATTGTCTTTGTTACTTAAAGTTATGATTCCTTTGAAGTAAACTTTATGTCCTGGTTTCATTGTTTGCCCAAATATATTTGATGATACATTAGTTATTGTAACATAATCATTAGTAATAGCTTATGTATGAGAGAATTAATCAATAGTGTTTTACTGAACTTACAACAATCTGTCAATCCTTTATTACCAACAGGTTCTTGTTGTTGATAGTATATATAATTGAAACAGGTATATTATCCATTAGTATAGTAGTCAGTATCTTACCATTGTAGTAATTGTTAGTAGATCCAGTCAATGTAGATACTACTAGTACAACTGATAGGATTATCAATAGGATGTTCATCATTCTTCTTGTTGCTAGTGATGTATGTGTTACAGTGATAGTGCCTATATATCCCCTCATATTGTTATATTGTTATTGAATGTTATTGCTTGTGTTTATTTTATGCATTGTCTCATGTTTTGAATATGCTGCTGACTTTTAGTTGAATAACACACAATAAATTACTTTATGACTTGACTGAAAACAATGTTTTCAATAGCACTTATTACTTAAATAACTTATAGTACTAAAGCTATACATTATGCTAATATACATCATATATGGCATTTGTGTGGGCACTGAGTGATGGAACGATCAGTATATGGTTAGAATTAGCAATCCCTTTGATTATAAGTGTTGGTTATGTTATTTACTTTATGTACTTTTTGTCTAATGTAAAATAAACTTATTATACTCTTTATCCTCCATAAACTGTCACTTACAAATTAATGTCCTTTAACTTCATTTGTTTATCATAGGCAGTTGCTTTATTAATCATGTAGTGAACGATTTATTATTGATGCTCAGGCATAATGTCTGAATGTAGATTCAGGCTCATGTGTGTACAAGTGTCCATAGTCATAGTTAATTCCTATAATAATGTTTGCTTACCTTTGTTCTCTATATAGCTAGATAAACATTACTTTCCTGATGGTGATTATTTTTGTTCTGTGTATCTAAGTTAAAGTATCTTAAACTTGTATGTTCCATAATTTCTAAATCAACTCAATATTTCTATGTATAGTACATTAACAGTTTTTATTATGATGCATAATCTCATTTTTTTATATCAACTTCTATCATTCCACAATATATTTCATCATCATTCTCATCATAAGCCAAAGCTTTAAAATGATACTTGCCCTATAAGTTAAAATAGTTGTTTATTATAAATTAATCATAAACTGTGTTTTGTTATTACTGACTGGCCAGTAAAGTGATGGAATTGTATTCTCAAATTTTCCATGATATATTCCAGGTTTTAGAGGACAGTATTCACCAATGAAGGAGACAATCATGTCACAGAGGTTATACTTAGCATCCACAAAAGTAAGGTTTATGTAATTTTTGAATGGATGTGTTACGATTATATGTAATATGCCCCCTTGCAATTTCTTTTCTGAAAAATAAAATTATTATATTTAATATGTTACCTTTTGAAATACATGTACATGTATCTTCATTACTTATATTTATGACTCCTTGAATATCATAGCTCTGTCTTTGTTTAATTGGTGTGTTGAATGCAGAAGATGATATATTAGTTATGTTACCAAAATCATGAGTAATAGCTTTTACATGTATGTATGTCAGAGAATTAATCAATAATGCATTACTGAACTTACAACAATCTGTGTATGATCCTTTATTATCAGTAGGTTCTTGTTGTTGATATAGTGCATATAATTCAAATAGGTATATAAATCTAGTCATTGTCTTACCATTGTAGTAATTGTTAGTAGATCCAGTCAATGTTGGTAGACTAGGTATAACTGTTAGGATTATCAGTAGGAGAACACTCATCTTCTTTCTATTCTTAGTATTCTATACTAAACTTTAGCAACTGTTCCAGGTCTGTGTATATTTCCTGTCTTTCAGTTAAAATAACATTAATTAATGATTGGATCTACTGTTATTGATAACTAATATTATTTTTAAGCAGCTAATTATCACGAAAATTAATGTTAAATAATTAGGAGTTACTCATTTCTCAACATTAACTTCTGTCATTGCACAGAATACTTCAACATTATCTTCATTATAGCCATAAATTTTGAAAATATACTTGCCCTATTAATTAGAATAACAAATATTCTATGCATCAAAAATTACTTACTGGCCACAGAAATGAAGGAATTGTGTCCTTATATATTCCATGATATATTCCAGGTTTCAAGGGACAGTACTTGCCAGTCACAAAGACACTAATGTCACAGAGATTATACTTTGCATCTTCAAAATTGGAGTTTAAGCACCTAGGTTAAACGAAGTTAATATCCATGAACTGATTGCCACATGGCTAGGGTTGGTCTGCAGGCGTGGCTTTGCTGTTAGCACATTGCGTTGCTTTTGTTGCAATCACACTGCTGGCTGCTGGCTGCTCTGAGTATTATTGGCTGCTGGCTGCTCTGAGTATTAGTGGCTGCTGGCTGCTCTGAGTATTAGTGGCTGCTGGCTATTCTGAGTATTATTGGCTGCTGGCTGCTCTGTGTGTTATTGTTTCTCTGTCTCTCCCTTCAATCTCTCCCTCCCTCCCTCCCTCTATTATATGTTTGTGTGTATTATTATTGTATTCTCCGCCTGTGAGGCGTGAAGGCAGGGTCTTTGACCCACACTCCCCCTAATTCATTATTTTGTATCTTCTGTTGCTGCAAGCCTTAATGCTCACAAAGGCTCGCATGGTGGGTAATTGCCTGACCCGAGTTGCATAGGTAATGCAGCATACCTATTTATCTCAAGCAGCTGATTGTGCCACAGCTATGGTCCGTCCAAATCCTAGTAATAGGAGTTAGTTTGCTTCTAGGGTGTAGGTTAGGTTCTAGGAGTAGGCCGTAGGATACATTGTTAGGTTTAGGTCCTAGGGACTGGGCGGACCAATTTGCTGTGTGGAGGCGGACCCCATGCTCGGGGGAAATGCAGCTCTGCTAGCCTCGGGTTCAGTTTGACCACCATTTATTTGTGTTGCAAGCTTAGGGGGTGTGGCCCATACGAAAGTTACCAACCCTACCTTCTTTCTACCCTTTGGTAGTTTGTAAGGTTTATATATATTTTTGAGCTTCATAGGATATTAATTCCTATTATACTATAACCAATTAAAGAAATGTAATCATAGCTCTCTTTTCCCTTTGTAAATGCAATATGCAATGAATGTGTGCAGTTATCAAATCTAGCAAAAAGGATGTACACAGCTATAGCAAGAGTAAGGAATGACATTATGATTGCAATTGGTTCCAATTTTTTTAAATTTTTCAGTTCCTTGAGGTGAACAATACAAAAATGGAGTACAATAGTTAGCCAGAAGGTGAAAACTAGATTAGCACAATAGACAATACGCTGAATAACTACAGTCATTGCTTTGTATATATGGGAGTCATCATATTGACGTGACATAAAAAGAGATAGCGAGTAGATTAACATTGCAATCAGTTTGTACATTATCAGTCTTTGTACAATATCTTTATAGAATCTACTGACTATTGCAAAGACCAGTGCCACTGTACATGCTATGACTCCTAGACCACCAAAGACTCATTCTATCACAATTTTGATTTTGATAACTACATCTGTGCCTTCACAAGTTGTGGTGTTGCTGTCATTGTTATCCATGTCCTGTAACTTATCTTCAGACAAAAGAGGAGCTAGCAAGTACAGTTTTGCTGTTTAATGCACACACTCCACAAGATGCTTGCACTATTATAGCTAGCTATTATGATAACATGACTATAGAGTAAATGGTCAAAATGGTTGCAGTTGAATTGGCTGGTGAAGTGCATATCGAAAACTCAGTAATAATTGTGTACACAAATGTAAAAAAAACATAAGCCTGTATATAATTCAGCAAGTAATATTATTAAGTTATGATTATGTCAGTGAAACTTGATTTATGCGTAAGTGCATGTATTAGTATGTAGTACATGCTTTGTTGAAGCAAATGTTTTACTTGTAAAAATAGTAGACACTACACGGGAAGATTTTGTAATTTGTCATTTATAATAACAAGGGAAATTTTGCAGAAGTCACATACATTATTTTAATTGTCAGAATAATGTTAAAACATGAAACCACATCAATTAAGTTACTATATTCATTATAAGTTTAGTATATTCATTATAAGTTTATAATTATTAAACAGTTAAAAACTTAAGTTAGTTAGCAAATGGTTCTAGTTCTTCATCAGCAACACTTGATGTATGAATGTATTGGTAGGTAGTACGTGCATTTGTTGAAGCAACTGTTTCTTTTGTGAAGACATCATCATGATTATTAGACACTATACAAAAAGGTTCTTGTAATTTATCATTTTGTTTCACTCTCTTCCTCTCTCTTTGTTTCTTCTTACACTTCACTATGCATAGATGTATTATAACAATAATACCAGTGATAAAACCAGAAGAGGATATTAAAGAATACACACCATTAGAAATATCACCAGTATAATAATAGACAACTAGAAGTGGAAAGAAAACCATTGCCATTACTGTATTAACTATTGGATATACTACTAGTGGTAGTAACTGCTTGCTAAGTGTTTTCCATTTATTATTAGTGACCAGTAGAGGATGGGCTTGTTGCTCATTTTGTCTTTGGAGATCCAATTGTGATCTTTTAATAGTAGCTATAAAAATAACAATAACTAGTATTGATATTATAAAATATAATATCCCAGCTATACTGTACCCAATAATAAAAACATAATCATAATTCTCTCCTCCCTCTGTGAATGCAATATGCAATGTCTGTGTACAGGTATCAATACTAGCAAAGGGGATGTACACAGCTATGGTAAGAGGAAGGCATGATGTTATGATTGCAATTGGTTCCAATTTCTTAAAGTTTTTTAGTTCCTTGAGGTGCACAATACAAAGATGAAGTACAATAGTTAGCCAGAAGGTGAAAACTAGATTAACACAATAGACGATATGTGGAATAAGTACAGTCATTGCTTTGTATATGATGGAGTCATCATATCTACGTGACATAAACAGAGATAGTGAGTAGATCAGCATTGCAATCAGTTTGTACAATATCTGTCTTTGTACAATATCTTTATAGAATCTACTGACTATTGCAAAGACCAGTGCCACTGTACATGCTATTGCTCCTATACCAGCCATGACTCCTTCCATTATGGTGACTGCATCTACAGTTGTTAAACCATCACAGGTAGTGGTGTTGCTGCTATTGCTATGCATGTTTGTAGATCTTACTGCAGTGAAGGAACAGAAATAAAGGCGGAGCTGTAAGTACAAATTGGCATTCCATGAAGTCACATGATATAATGGGAATGATAGAGTAATAGTTACTATTGTACAAACCAGAATCTATTAATTCATTGAAAGTAATGTTTTGTTGATGCTTATTATTAGCAAGAGTGAATAATACCTACATAATGTTAGTGACTCTGCTAGTCTTGTTTTGCTGTTACATATGAAAAGGAGCTAGATCTAGTTGTGGTTATATAAAAAAATACACAAATTAAAGGTAGAATCCAACCCACAGTAAAGTCATGCTTAATTGTTGCACTTTTAAATTTTAAAACAATTTTTGACAAAGCAAACAGTTAGTTTACAAAATATTTTCATCAAAGTTTATGTTAGTTAATTGGCAATGCATCTAGTTCATCATCAGTTGTAAAACTTGACGTACGAGTGTATTGGTAGGTAGTACGAGCATTTGTTGAGGCAACTGTTTCTCTTGTGAAGACATTATCATGATTATTAGACACAACACAGAAAGATTCTGGTGACTCGTCATTCTTTTTCATTCTCTTCTTTTCTCTTTGTTTCTTTTTACATTTCACTATGTATAGATGTATTATAACAATAGTACCAGTTATTAGGCCTGAAGAGGTTACTAATGAATAGAGATACACACCATTAGAAATATTACCAGTGACAAATAAAAGTGGCAAGAAAACCATTGCCATTACTGTGTTAACTATTGGATATACTACTAGTGGTAGTAACTGCTTCCTAAGTGTTTTCCATTTATTATTAGTGACCAGTAGAGACTCTGCTTCATTGTCATCTTGTCTTTGATGATGCATTCGTGATCTTCTGATTGTTACAATAAAAATTATGACAACTAGTATTGATACTATGAAGTATAATATTCCTACTATACTACAGCCAATTATAGAATGGTAGCTATCATAATTTTTTCCTGAGGCTTTCTTTGCAAATGTGACATACATTATTGGTGTGCAGGTATCAAATCTAGCATAGGGGATGTACACAGCTATAGCAAGAGGAAGGCATGACGTTATGATTGCAATTGGTTCCAATTTCTTTAAGTTTTTCAGTTCCTTGAGGTGTACAATACAAAAATGGAGTACAGTAGTTAGCCAGAAAGTGAAAACTAGATTAGCACAATAGAGAATAAGTGGAATAACTACATTCATTGCTTTGTATATGATGGAGTCATCATAACTATGTAACAAAGATAGACATAGCGAGTAGATTAACATTGCAATCAGTTTGTAGAATATCAATCTTTGTACAATATCTTTATAGAATCTACTGACTATTGCAAAGACCAGTGCCACTGTACATGCTATTGCTCCTAGACCACCAAAGACTCCTTTTATCACAATGATTTTGGTAACTACATCTTTGCCATCACAAGTAGTGGTGTTACTCTCACTGTCACCCATGTCTCGTAGCTTATCTTCAGACAAAAGAGGAGCTAGCTAGTACAGTTTTGCTGTCTAATGCACACACTCCACAAGATGCCTACACTATTATAGCTAGCTATTATGATAACATGACTATAGAGTAAATGGTCATGATGGCTGCAGTTGAATTGGCTTGTGAAGTGCAAATTGAAAACTCAGTAAACATTGTGTACACAAATTTAAAGAAAACATAAGCCTATTATGATTCTGCAGGAAGTTATAGTTATGTTAGTGAATCTTGATTTATGCATGAGTGCATGTATTAGTAGTTAGTAGTCTACATGCATTGTTGAAGCAACTACTTTGATTTGTTTTTAGAACAAAAGATTTTGTTCCTCTTATGCATTTCAATATCTATGAGAACAGTTCTATAAAAGTTTTATATGCTTGTCTTTGGATATACAATCGTGATATTTTAATAGTAGCTGTAAAAATAACAATAACTAGTATTGATATTATGAGATATAATGCCCCAGCTATACTGTACGCAATGATAAAAATGTAATCATAATTCTCTCTGTTATAACTGATAATGTTAATGTATGCTTATTTATAATTATTTTCCTAGGGATGTATTGTATTGTTATTATTATCATTTTTCCTAATTATTATTTCTGTACTTATTTTCATTTCTTATGTAGGTTATATAATGTATGCATTGTTGATTAAGATTCCTTTCTAGTGTTATGTAATATTATGCAATGTGTGTCAGTGATGTATTATGATGCAATTGATTTCTGTGTATTTAAGTGTGTGTATTCTTCAGTTTTAAGAAGAAGTTTTTAAACTTATTGATAAATTCATTCATTGATTCCCGCGAGACCTCGCTTTACCTTTCCTTCTCGGTCACTACACTCTCCTCCCTTTGTGAATGCAATATGCAATGTCTGTGTACAGGTATCAAAACTAGCAAAGGGGATGTACATAGATAGCTATAGCATAAGCAAGAGTACTTGGCATAAAGAAGAAATGATGTTATAATTGCAATTGGTTCCAATTTTGTAAAGTTTTTAAATTCCTTGAGGTGTACAATACAAAGATGAAGTACAATAGTTAGCCAGAAGGTGAAAACTAGATTAGCACAATAGATAATACCGTCTATCTGGAAATTTTTACTGTGATTTAAATTTTACTGGATTAGAATTTCGCAAAAAATTAGATTACCCATATAATTACATGCCACATTCAATAATACATGACACAGTCTTATTTAGTAAAAATTAAGTCATAGCACAATTTTAAACCGCAAAATTTTCCTACCACACTAATTTCCTGATCTACAGTATCTGGAATAAGTACATGTAGCCATTGCTTTGTACTTGTCAGAGTGATGATATCTACGTGACATAAACTGAGATAGTGAGTAGATTAACATTGCAATCAGTTTGTACAGTATCAATTTTTGTACAATATCTTAATAGAATCTACTGACTATTGCAAAGACCAGTGCCACTGTATATGCTATTGCTCCAAAACCACCAAAGACTCCTTCCATTATGATGACTATTACATCTATACAGTTTTAAAACCATCTCAAGTAGAAGTAGTGGTGTTGCTGCTATTGCTATCCATCTTAGTTCCGTGAGGGAAGAGAAATAAAGGAGGAGCTGTCAGTACAAATTTGTTGTCTAATACACATTCCATCAAGTCACATGAGCTATTGACAAAATAATGAGTATATATTTAAAAAATTAAAAACTAATATTTCATTAATAGAATACAAATTGAAATTAAGAGATCTACACTAAAAATAGGCCTATGACATAGAATATTAAGAATTAGTTATACTAGTTATTGAGCTGGTACGAAAAATTTGATGTACGAGTGTATTGATATGTAGTATGTGCATTTGTTGAAGCAACTGTTTCTCTTGTGAATATATCATCATGATCATTAGACATAACACCAAAAAATCCTTGAAACAATTCATTCTTTTTCAACCTCTTCCTTCCTTTTTGTTTCTTCTTACACTTCACTATGCATAGATGTATTATAACAATAATACCAGTTATTAGACCAGAAGAGGATATTAATGAATAGAAGTGTGCACCTTTAAAATTACTGCCACTAAAATAGAGCGCTGAAAGTGGAAACAAAATCATTGCCATTACTGTAACAACTATTGGATACACTACTAGTGGTAGTAACTGCTTGCTAAGTGTTTTCCATTTATTATTAGTGACCAGTAGAGACTCTGCTTCATTGTCATCTTGTCTTTGGTGATATATTCGTGATCTTCTCATTGTTACAATAAAAATAATGACAACTAGTATTGATATTATTAAGTATAATATTCCTATTATACTATAACCAATTATAAAAGTGTAATCATAATTTTTTCCTGACACTTTCTTTGCTGATGTGATATGCACTGTCTGTGTACAGGTATCAAAACTGGCAAAGGGGATGTACACAGCTATGGCAAGAGGAAGGAATGATGTTATGATTGCAATTGGTTCCAATTTCTTCAAGCTTTTCAGTTCCTTGAGGTGCACAATACAAAGATGAAGTACAATAGTTAGCCAGAAGGTGAAAAATAGATTAGCACAATAGGCAATATGCGGAATAACTACAATCATTGCTTTGTATATGTTGGAGTCATCATATTTACGTGACACAAACAGAGATAGTGAGAAGACTAGCATAGTAATCAGTTTGTACAATATCAGTCTTTGTACAATATCTTTATAGAATCTACTGACTATTGCAAAGACCAGTGCCACTGTACATGCTATTGCTCCTAGACCACCAAAGACTCCTTCTATTACGATGATTGTAGCTATTATTTTCAAACCATCACAGGTAGTGGTGTTGCTGCTATTGCTATCCATCTTAGCAAGGGCACTATTGATTTTAGTTCAGTCAAGGAGAGAAAAGAAATAAACGAGGAGCTGTAAGTACAAATTTGCTGTCTAATGCACATTCCAGCTAGTCACATGAGCTATTCCTATATCAAAAGGAAATCTCAATACACTATTGTACAGACCAAAATCATATATTTTCTTGAGAGCAATATTTCTAACCAGTATGACTCTGCCAGTCTGGACCAAAGCTAGAACCTAACACACATTTGTATTACTTTTAAATTCTAAAATATTTTTTGGTAAAAGTAACTGTGAGTCTACAAAACATTTTATTTATTAAGCTTGTATTCAATACTAATTTATAATGAAGTCAGTTAATTGGCAGTGTGAATAGCTGATCATCAGTTGTCAAATTTGATGTACGAGTGCATTGGTAGGTAGTTGGTGCATTCGTTGAAGCAACTGTTTCTCTTGTGAAGACATCATCATGATCATTAGACACAACACAAAAAGATCTTTGTAACAATTCATTCTTTTTCGTTATCTTCCTTTCTTTTAGTTTCTTCTTACACTTTAATATGCATAAATGCAATATGGCAATAATGCCTGTTATCAGACCAGAAGAGGTTACTAATGAATAGAGATATACACTATTAGAAATATCACCAGTATAATAATAGAGTACTGCAAGTGAAAAGAAAACCATTTCCATTACTGTATTAACTATTGGATATACTACTAGTGGTAGTAACTGCTTGCTAAGTGTCTTCCATTTATTATTAGTGACCAGTAGAGACTCTGCTTCATTGTCATTTTGTTTTTGGTGATGTATTTGTGATCTTCTGATTGTTACAATAAAAACCATGACAACTAGTATTGATATTATGAAGTATAATATTCCTACTATACTACAGCCAATAATAAAAGCATAATCATAATTTTTTCCTAAGGCTTTCTTTGCAAATATGATATGCACTGTTTGTGTGTAGGTAAATCTAGCAAAGGGGATGTACAGAGTTATGGAAAGAGGAAGGAATGACGTTGTGATTGCAATTGGTTCCAATTTTTTAATTCCTTGAGGTGCACAATACAAAGATGAAGTACAATAGTTAGCTAGAAGGTAAAAACTAGATTAGAACAATAGACAATAAGTGGAATGACTACAGTCATTGCTTTGTATATGATGGAGTCATCATCTAGGTGACATAAACTGAGATAGTGAGTAGATTAACATTGCAATCAGTTTATACAATATCAGTCTTTGTACAATATCTTTATAGAATCTACTGACTATTTCAAAGACCAGTGCCACTGTACATGCTATGACTCCTAGACCACCAAAGACTTCTTTTATCACAATGATTTTGGTAACTGCATCTGTGCCATCACAAGTAGTGGTGTTACTCTCATTGTCATCCATGTCTTGTAGCTTATCTTCAGTAACAAAAGAGGAGCTAGCTAGTACAGTTTTGCTATCGAATGCACACACTCCACAAGTTGCTTACACTATTATAGCATAACTATTATGATAACATGACTATAGAGTAAATAGTCATAATGGTTACAGTTGAATTGACTGATAAAGTACAAACCAAAAATTGAGTGTCATTGTGTATACACAAATGTAAAGAAAACATAAGACTGTATATAATTTGGCAAGTAATAAAGTTATGATTATGACTTGATTTATGCATGAGTGCATGTATTTCAGTACTCTACTAGTGGTAGACTCACATGATTAACTATCAAAACTATAATAGCTTTGATGTGAGGCATGTGATTACTTGTGTAAAAGCTTTGTTATCTATTATAATAACAAGGGAAATTTCACATCATGCATTACCATACTTGTCAGAATAATGTTAGAGACATGAAACCATATCAATTAAATAAGTTAGTATATATTAAATAGTTAAAAAGGTAAGTGATAAGTTATAGATAGTTGAGCTGACACCTCATCATCAGTGACACTTGATGTATGAGTGTACTGGTAGGTAGTACCTGCATTTGTTGAAGCAACTGTTTCTCTTGTGAAGACATCATTGTGATGACTAAGTACAGCTTCTTGTGACCTTTCATTCTCTTTTATTCTCTTCTTTCTTTGCTTCATCTTGCATTTCAATATACATGTACATAAATGAATAATAACAATAATACCAGTGATAAAACCAGAAGAGCATATTAAAGAATAGAAATACACACCATTAGAAATATCACCAGTATAATAATAGACAACTAAAAGTGGGAAAAAAACCATTGCCATTACTGTATTAACTATCGGATATACTACTAGTGGTAGTAACTGCTTGCTAAGTGTTTTCCATTTATTATTAGTGACCAGTAGGGACTCTGCCTCACTGTCATTTTGTCTCTGGAGATGCAATCGGGATCTTTTAATAGTAGCTGTAAAAATAACAATAACTAGGATTGATATTATAAAATATAATACCCCAGCTATACTATACCCAATAATAAAAACGTAATCATAATTTTTTCCTCCCTCTGTGAATGTAATATGCAATGTCTGTCTACAGGTATCAAAACTGGCAAAGGGGACGTATACAGCTATGGCAAGAGGAAGGAATGACATTATGATTGCAATTGGTTCCAATTTCTTAAAGTTTTTCAGTTCCTTGAGGTGTACAATACAAAGATGAAGTACAATAGTTAGCCAGAAGGTGAAAACTAGATTAACACAATAGACAATATGTGGAATAAGTACAGTTATTGCTTTGTATATGTTGGAGTCATCATATCTACGTGACATAAACTGAGATAGCGAGTAGATCAACATTGCAATCAGTTTGTACAATATGAGTCTTTGTATAATATCTTTATAGAATCTACTGACTATTGCAAAGACCAGTGCCACTGTACATGCTATGACTCCTAGACCAGCCATGACTCCTTCCATTATGATGACTTCATCTACAGTTGTTAAACCATCACAGGTAGTGGTGTTGCTGCCATTGCTATCCATGCTTGTAGATCTTACTGCAGTGAAGGAACAGAAATAAAGGAGGAGCTTTAAGTACAAATTTGCATTCCATCAAGTCACATGATCACATGGGAATGATAGAGTAATGGCCACTATTGTACAAACCAGAATCTATTAATTCATTAAGAGTACTGTTTTGTTGATACTCATTATTAGCAAGAGTACATAGATCTAATACCTAACTAATGTTATTAGTGGCTCTGCTAGTCTGGTTTTTCTGCTACACATGTAAAGGAGCTATATACTGTATAGACTCTAGCTGGTTTATTTCGTGTGGAATTAATTTTCCTGAAGGGCTGAAGGCTCAAATCCACTAAAATTATTTCCACTAAATTGTATTAAACCAATTAGAGTAAATTATCGATT
>NW_003546591.1:69558-71624 GCF_000090795.2 Amphimedon queenslandica
ACTACAAATGTGAGGCAACTCATCAACTTGTCTAGCACAACCCTTCCTCACTAGCTCATGCACTGCTGTACAGACAAATTCATTATTCATACGAGCAGAGCAATGATTCGGGGCAGAGTAACTGGGGGGAATCATTTTGAGGGGTAGCTTATACCCATGATCAATAATGCCCAACACATAATCAGATGCACACAACACCTCATGCCAAAACTGACTATGCCTACTCAAACTGCCCTTTACACAATACCCATTGTCCATCTCATCATTCGACTCCCAATATCTATGACATACAATCTCCTCACTCTGTTCACACTCATCAGGGTACTCACCACACCCTTCAAACTCATCACTCTTCTCACAACTATTACTACTGTGAGGATACTGTGAAGCGATCTTTGGACAACTGCTCTGTAGATGGCCCATCCCACCACAGCGGAAACATGGACCCACAGGCTTAGGTTCTGATGCCGGCAACCTGGGAGAAGACTGGAATGGGGCAGGTACTCTACTTCTGTTTTGCCACCATTGTCGCCCCATATGGACTTGTTGCGGACCTATATACGAGGACCTTGTAGCGAACGCTTGAGGGTTAGGCCTAAGAGCAACTTTTTTCTTCTTAGCCACTACGGCTGCTGCTCTCTTTTCTGCAGCTTTCTCAGCCTTGGCTATCCTCTTCTCGTCGTCCTCATTGTCAGCGAGTTCATCTGATTCGTATTCCTTTACTACTTTCCAACCAAGATCGGAGCGATCAGCCAACTTTATAAGTTTCTGACGATGGGCAATGAGTGACGTACCTTCCTCGAGGCTTCTTTTAGCCTTAGCCAGAGATTCTGTGACTGCCCCAGGAGGGTCACGTACAATAGCAGGAATAGCTTCTGCTAACTTCTTGAGTTGCTGAACAGAATCCGTTAATTTGTCTTCTATTCTTTCGTTGAAGATAAACTGATCTTCGTTACCCTTGCTCTTAAAATCAATTGAGGATCTATCCAGCTTGGGTTTCTTGGCAGCCAGATCTGCTACCTCATCGAAACGCTTGGATATCCTTGCGATACTCTGCTCATTCTGAGTGTTGGATCTCTCGACGGCTTCCAGCAGATTCTTGAGTCGATCCTCGAGAGTAGCGTCTCCACCAGCTCCTCCAGTGGCCATAATGATTGAAGAAATACACACGAAGACTAGTATGAAGGTAGATAGAGATAGAGAAATAACAGCTGCCTGCACACGTTGTGACACGCCGTAGACTGATGATTTAATGTAAAATTACTCTATATATACTACTTATAAACCCCGCCTTAAAGGCGGTCTTTACAATTATTATGGGAGCTTATTTTCTGCCTAATTCATTTCATTCAAACGTCAGAAAATACACTAGATCTTACTGCAGTGAAGGAACAGAAATAAAGGAGGAGCTTTAAGTACAAATTTGCATTCCATCAAGTCACATGATCACATGGGAATGATAGAGTAATGGCCACTATTGTACAAACCAGAATCTATTAATTCATTAAGAGTACTGTTTTGTTGATACTCATTATTAGCAAGAGTACATAGATCTAATACCTAACTAATGTTATTAGTGGCTCTGCTAGTCTGGTTTTTCTGCTACACATGTAAAGGAGCTATATACTGTATAGACTCTAGCTGGTTTATTTCGTGTGGAATTAATTTTCCTGAAGGGCTGAAGGCTCAAATCCACTAAAATTATTTCCACTAAATTGTATTAAACCAATTAGAGTAAATTATCGATTATCGGGCACCACCCATTTTCGGACACTTGTTAATGTTTTAGGAAAACTATACTTTGCCATCTCATGAAACTGCAGAATATTATAGTAACAGTTGTACTTTATTTGCGTAAAATAATTGTAGCTCTAGCAAAAGTGCACCAAAAGTTATCAGCTCTCAAAGTAGGGTGTCTGAAATATTCCGCGGACAAATTCATCAATGTTCGTACAGTTATTTCTACACGGCAGGAAACAATAGTTTTAGAAAGTCACTATCATAACTTTGTAGGCCTGTCTTTAAACTAACTAGACTTTATCACCAGCCGGGTCTTTTTGATAGCT
>NW_003546591.1:71634-74764 GCF_000090795.2 Amphimedon queenslandica
GATAAAACCAGAAGAGGATATTAAAGAATAGAGATACACACCATTAGAAATATCACCAGTATAATAATAGACAACTAAAAGAGGAAAGAAAATCATTGCCATTACTGTATTAACTATTGGATACACTACTAGTGGTAGTAACTGCTTGCTAAGTGTCTTCCATTTGTTATTAGTGGCCAGTAGAGACTCTGCTTCACCGTCATTTTGTCTTTGGAGATGTAATCGTGATCTTTTAATGGTAGCTGTAAAAATAACAATAACTAGTATTGATATCATAAAATATAATGCCCCAGCTATACTGTACCCAATAATAAAAACATAATCATAATTCTCTCCTCCCTTTGTGAATGCAATTTGCAATGTCTGTGTACAGGTATCAAAACTAGCAAAGGGGATGTCCACAGCTATGGTAAGTGGAAGGCATGACGTTATGATTGCAATTGGTTCCAATTTCTTAAAGTTTTTCAGTTCCTTGAGGTGCACAATACAAAGATGAAGTACAATAGTTAGCCAGAGGGTGAAAACTAGATTAGCACAATAGACGATATGTGGAATAAGTACAGTCATTGCTTTGTATATGGTAGAGTCATCATATCTACATGACATAAACTGAGATAGCGAGTAGATCAGCATTGCAATCAGTTTGTACAATATCAGTCTTTGTACAATATCTTTATAGAATCTACTGACTATTGCAAAGACCAGTGCCACTGTACATGCTATTGCTCCTATACCAGCCATGACTCCTTCCATTATAGTGACTGCATCTACAGTTGTTAAACCATCACAGGTAGTGGTGTTGCTGCTATTGCTATCCATGTTTATAGATCTTACTGCAGTGAAGGAACAGAAATAAAGGCGGAGCTGTAAGTACAAATTGGCATTCCATGAAGTAACATGATATAATGGGAATGATAGAGTAATAGTTACTATTGTACAAACCAGAATCTATTAATTCATTGAAAGTAATGTTTTGTTGACACTTATTATTAGCAAGAGTGAATAATACCTAAATAATGTTAGTGACTCTGCTAGTCTTGTTTTGCTGTTACATATGAAAAGGAGCTAGATCTAGTTGTGGTTATATAAAAAAAATACACAAATTAAAGGTAGAATCCAACCCACAGTAAAGTCATGCTTAATTGTTGCACTTTTAAATTTTAAAACAATTTTTGACAAAGCAAACAGTTAGTTTACAAAATATTTTCATCAAAGTTTATGTTAGTTAATTGGCAATGCATCTAGTTCATCATCAGTTGTCAAACTTGATGTATGAGTGTATTGGTAG
This sequence comes from Amphimedon queenslandica, assembly GCF_000090795.2. Lineage (NCBI taxonomy): Eukaryota > Metazoa > Porifera > Demospongiae > Haplosclerida > Niphatidae > Amphimedon > Amphimedon queenslandica. Next base: position 72,923 of record NW_003546591.1, read on the forward strand.
GTAGTACGAGCATTTGTTGAGGCAACTGTTTCTCTTGTGAAGACATCATCATGATCATTAGATACAACACAGAAAGATTCTGGTGACTCGTCATTCTTTTTCATTCTCTTCCTTTCTCTTTGTTTCTTCTTACATTTAACTATATATAGATGTATTATAACAATAATACCAGTTATTAGACCAGAAGAGGTTACTAATGAATAGAGATACACACCATTAGAAATATTACCAGTGACAAATAAAAGTGGCAAGAAAACCATTGTCATTACTGTATTAACTATTGGATATACTACTAGTGGTAGTAACTGCTTGCTAAGTGTTTTCCATTTATTATTAGTAGCCAGTAGAGACTCTGCTTCATTGTCATCTTGTCTTTGATGATGCATTCGTGATCTTCTGATTGTTACAATAAAAATTATGACAACTAGTGTTGATATTATGAAGTATAATATTCCTACTATACTACAGCCAATTATAAAAGGGTAACTATCATAATTTTTTCCTGATGCTTTCTTTGCAAATGTGACATACATTATTGGTGTGCAGGTATCAAATCTAGCAAAGGGGATGTACACAGCTATAGCAAGAGGAAGGCATGATGTTATGATTGCAATTGGTTCCAGTTTCTTTAAGTTTTTCAGTTCCTTGAGGTGTACAATACAAAAATGGAGTACAGTAGTTAGCCAGAAAGTGAAAACTAGATTAGCACAATAGAGAATAAGTGGAATAACTACATTCATTGCTTTGTATATGATGGAGTCATCATAACTATGTAACAAAGATAGACATAGCGAGTAGATTAACATTGCAATCAGTTTGTAGAATATCAGTCTTTGTACAATATCTTTATAGAATCTACTGACTATTGCAAAGACCAGTGCCACTGTACATGCTATGACTCCTAGACCACCAAAGACTTCTTTTATCACAATGATTTTGGTAACTACATCTGTGCCATCACAAGTAGTGGTGTTACTCTCACTGTCACCCATGTCTCGTAGTTTATCTTCAGACAAAAGAGGAACTAGCTAGTACAGTTTTGCTGTCTAATGCACACACTTTACAAGATGTTTACATTATTATAGCTAGCTATTATGATAACATGACTATAGAATACATGGTCATAATGGTTGCAGTTGAATTGGCTGGTGAAGTGCAAATTGAAAACTCAGTAATGATTGTGTACACAAATTTAAATAGAACATAAGCCTATTATGATTCTGCAGGAGGTTATAGTTATATTAGGGAAACTTGATTTCAGCATTAGTGCATGCATGTATTAGTAGGCAGTAGTCTACATACATTTATTGAAGTAATTGTTTTGATTTGTTTTAGAACAAAAGAATTTGTTCCTCTTATGCATTTCAATATATATGAGAACAGTTCCTTTGGAGATACAATTGTGATCTGTTAATAGTAGCTGTAAAAATGACAATAACTAGTATTGATATTATGAGGTATAATGCCCCAGCTTTGCTGTACCCAATGATAAAAACGTAATCACAATTCTCTCCTCCCTTTGTGAAAGTAATTTGCAATGTCTGTGTTCAGGTATCAAAGCTAGCAAAGGGATGCTATGGCAAGAGGAAGGAAGGATGTTATGATTGCAATTGGTTCCAATTTCTTAAAGTTTTTCAGTTCCTTGAGGTGCGCAATACAAATATGAAGTACAATAGTTAGCCAGAAGGTGAAAACTAGATTAGCACAATAGACAATATGTCGAATAATTTCAGTCATTGCTTCGTATAAGGTCGAGTCATTGTATCTGGTTGACACAAATAGAGATAGTGAATACACTAACATGGGGATCAGTTTGTACAATATCAGTCTTTGTACAATATT
>NW_003546591.1:74869-77450 GCF_000090795.2 Amphimedon queenslandica
TAATCACAATTCTCTCCTCCCTTTGTGAATGTAATTTGCAATGTCTGTGTTCAGGTATCAAAGCTAGCAAAGGGATGCTATGGCAAGAGGAAGGAATGATGTTATGATTGCAATTGGTTCCAATTTCTTAAAGTTTTTCAGTTCCTTGAGGTGCACAATACAAATATGAAGTACAATAGTTAGCCAGAAGGTGAAAACTAGATTAGCACAATAGACAATATGTCGAATAATTTCAGTCATTGCTTTGTATAAGGTCGAGTCATTGTATCTTGTTGACACAAATAGAGATAGTGAATACACTAACATTGTGATCAGTTTGTACAATATCAGTCTTTGTACAATATTTTTATAGAATCTACTGACTATTGCAAAGACCAGTGCCACTGTACATGCTATGACTCCTAGACCACCAAAGACTCCTTCCATTATGATGACTGTATCTTCAATTTTCAAATCATCACAGGTAGTGGTATTGCTGCTATTGCTATCCATCTTAAAAAGAGCACTCTTGATCTTAGTTCAGTGAAGGAAGAGAAAAGAAATAAAGGAGGATTTGTAAGTACAATTTTGCTATGTAATGCACATTCCATCAAGTCACATGAGCTATCTACTATCATAACAAAGGGAATGATAGAGTAATGGACATGTACCTAATGTACAGACCAAAATCTAATATTTTCTTGAGAGCTATATTTTGTTAATCCTTAATACTGACCAGTAGAGACTCTGCCAGTCTGGACCAAAGCTAGAACCTAATTAGTTTTATATTCTAAAATATTTTTTTGGTAAAAGTAACATATAGCCTACAAAACATTTTGATTTAAGCTTGCACTCAATACTAATTAGTAATTAAGTCAGTTAATTGGCAATGTAACTAGTTGATCATCAGTTGCTAAACTTGATGTGCAGGGATATTGGTAGGTAGTACATGCATTTGTTGAAGCAACTGTTTCTCTTGTGAATATATCATCATGATTGTTAGACGCAACACAGAAAGATCCTTGTGACTTGTAATTCTGTTTCAATTTCTTCATTTCTTTTTGTTTCTTTTTACACTTCAATGTACACATGTGTATTAAAACAATAATACCAGTTATTAGACCAGAAGAGGTTACTAATGAATAGAGATATACACCATTAGAAATATCACTAGTGAAAAATAAAAGTGGCAAGAAAACCATTGCCGTTACTGTATTAACTATTGGATATACTACTAGTGGTAGTAACTGCTTGCTAAGTGTTTTCCATTTATTATTAGTGACCAGTAGAGACTCTGCTTCATTGTCATCTTGTCTTTGGTGATGTATCCGTGATCTTCTGATTGTTACAATAAAAATGATGACAACTAGTATTGATATTATGAAGTATAATATTCCTACTAAACTACAGCCAATTATAAAAGGGTAATCACCATAATTTTTATTTGAGGCTTTCTTTGCAAATGTGATATACATTATTTGTGTACAGGTATCAAAACTGGCGAAGGGGATGTACACAGCTATAGCAAGAGGAAGGAATGATGTTATGATTGCAATTGGTTCCAATTTCTTAAAGTTTTTCAGTTCCTTGAGGTGCACAATACAAAAATGGAGTACAATTGTTAGCCAGAAGGTGAAAACTAGATTAGCACAATAGACAATAAGTGGAATAACTACAATCATTGCTTTGTATATGGTAGAGTCATCATATCTACGTAACATAAACAGAGATAGCGAATAGATTAACATTGCAATCAGTTTGTACAATATCAGTCTTTGTACAATATCTTTATAGAATCTACTGACTATTGCAAAGACCAGTGCCACTGTACATGCTATGACTCCTAGACCACCAAAGACTTCTTTTATCACAATGTCAATTATGATAATTGCATCTGTGCCATTACAAAAGGTGGTGTTGTAGTCACTGTCATCCATGTCTTGTAGCTTATCTTCAGACAAAAGAAGAGCTAGCGAGTACAAATTTGCTGTCTAATGCACACACTCCACAAGATGCTTACACTATTATAGCTAGCTATTATGATAACATGACTATAGAGTAAATGGTCATAATGGTCACAGTTCAATTGAATGATGGTAAAGTGCAACCAAAAGCTAAGAAAGAGTTGTGTACACAAATTCAGCAGGAAGTTATAATTATGTTAGCAAATCTTGATTTATGCATGAGTGCATGCATGTATTAGTAGGTAGTAGTAGTTTACATGCATTTGTTGAAACGACTGTTTTGATTTGTTACTGTCATGTGTTTCAATATGTATCACAATGACAAGTAGCAGTTCTTGTATGATAAGAGTTTATTGAAAGATGTTATATGCTATGTTAAGATGTCTTAGAAGAGAGTTTTCATTACTGTATTAACTATTGGATGCATCTACTACTACATAGTGGTAGGTCACATGCAATCACACACAAACTATAATAGCTTTGATTGTAGGTGTGTGACTGCTGGTGTGAATTTTTTTGTTACTACATTTTATATAATAACAAGAGAAATTTCAAATCAAATGTGCTACTCTAATTGTCAGAATAATGCTAAAAACATAAAACCATATCAATTAAGTTACTATAAACTTTCTAAGTAC
>NW_003546591.1:77460-80364 GCF_000090795.2 Amphimedon queenslandica
TACACTTCAATATACATAAATGAATAATAACAATAATACCAGTGATAAAACCAGACGAGGATATTAAAGAATAGAGATACACAAACATGCCCTTACAAGTATTAGAAGTATAATAATAGAAAACTAATAGTAAAAAGAAAACCATTGCCATTACTGTATTAACTACCGGATATACTACTAGTGGTAGTAACTGCTTGCTAAGTGTTTTCCATTTATTATTAGTGTCCAGTAGAGACTCTGCTTCACCGACATTTTGTCTTTGGAGATGCAATCGTGATCTTTTAATAGTAGCTGTAAAAATAACAATAACTAGTATTGATATTATAAAATACAACATCCCAGCTATACTGTACCAAATAATGAAAGCATAATCATATTCCTTTTCTTTTCTTGGGAATGTAATATGCATTTTTTGTGTGTCGGGATCAAAACTGGCAAAGGAGATGTACACAGCTATGGCAAGAGTAAGGCATGACGTTACAATTGCAATTGGTTCCAATTTCTTAAAATATTTCAGTTCCTTGAGGTGTACAATACCAAGATGAAGTACAATAGTTAGCCAGAAAGTGAAAACTAGATTAGCACAATAGGAAATAAGTGGAATAAGTACAGTCATTGCTTTGTATACATTGGAGTCATCATATCTTCGTGACATAGTGAGTAGATTAACATTGCAATCAGTTTGTACAATATCAGTCTTTGTACAATATCTTTATAGAATCTACTGACTATTGCAAAGACCAGTGCCACTGTACATGTTATGACTCCAAGACCACCAAAGACTCCTTCTATTATGATGACCGTTTTATCTACAGTTGTTAAACCATCACAGGTAGTGGTGTTGCTGCTATTGCTATCCATCTTAGCAAGGGCACTCTTGATCTTAGTTCAGTGAAAGAAGAGAAATAAAGGAGGAGCTGTAAGTACAAATTTGCTGTATATTGCACATTCCAGTTAGTCATATGCACCATAGATTATATAGGCGCTATTACTATAAGAAAGGGAATGATAGAGTAATGGCCATGTACTATTGTACAGACCAAAATCTAAAATTTTATTAAGAGCAATGTTTTGTTGATCCTTATTGTTGGTGACCATGTTTTAATTGCTGCTACACATGTGAAGCAGCTTGATCTACATGTGGTCACAATTAGATATCATACATAAGACCATATAGGAGTTTTATTTTGTTGGTATAAAATTTTGTGAGTTTGTTCAGATTTGCCATTACTTTGTTGGTAATTTTTTTTTCAAATCTTACCTTCTGCAGCCACTTTTAAAAGATAACTTTGAAATATAACCCCTATAGCAGAATCATGATCACAAACTAAACCTAGAGTCTAACACACAATAAATCATATTTGTAGTAATTTTAGGTTCTAGAAAATTTTTGGTAAAAACTGTTAGTCTACAAAACATTCTATTTATAAGCATGTGCTCAATGCATATTATTTAAAAATTCTTTTTAATTAAGTCAGTTAATTGGCAATGTAACTAGCTGATCATCAGTTGCTAAACTTGATGTACGAGTGTACTGGTAGGTAGTACATGCATTTGTTGAAGCAACTGTTTCTCTTGTGAAGACATCATCATGATCATTAGACACTTTACAGAAAGACTCTTGTGACTCATTCCTTTTCACTCTCTTTCTTTCTCTTCGTTTCTTCTTACACTTCACTATGCATAGATGTATCATAACAATAATGCCAGTTATTAGACCAGAAGAGGTTATTAATAAATAGAAGCGTACACCTTTAAAAGTAGTACCACTAAAATAGAGCACTGAAAGTGGAAACAAAACCATTTCCATTACTGTATTAACTATCGGATATACTACTAGTGGTAGTAACTGCTTGCTAAGTGTTTTCCATTTATTATTAGTGACCAGTAGAGACTCTGCTTCATTGTCATCTTGTCTTTGGTGATGTATTCGTGATCTTCTGATTGTTACAATAAAAATAATGACAACTAGTATTGATATTATGAAGTATAATATTCCTATTATACTATAACCAATTAAAGAAATGTAATCATAGCTCTCTTTTCCCTTTGTAAATGCAATATGCAATGAATGTGTGCAGTTATCAAATCTAGCAAAGGGGATGTACACAGCTATAGCAAGAGTAAGGAATGACATTATGATTGCAATTGGTTCCAATTTTTTTTAATTTTTCAGTTCCTTGAGGTGAACAATACAAAAATGGAGTACAATAGTTAGCCAGAAGGTGAAAACTAGATTAGCACAATAAACAATACGCCGAATAACTACAGTCACTGCTTTGTATATGGTGGAATCATCATATCGACGTGGCATAAAAAGAGATAGCGAGTAGATTAACATTGCAATCAGTTTGTACATTATCAGTCTTTGTACAATATCTTTATAGAATCTACTAACTATTGCAAAGACCAGTGCCACTGTACATGCTATGACTCCTAGACCACCAAAGACTCCTTCTATCACAATTTTGATTTTGATAACTACATCTGTGCCATCACAAGTTGTGGTGTTGCTGTCATTGTTATCCATGTCCTGTAGCTTATCTTCAGATAAAAGAGGAGCTATCAAGTTCAGTTTTGCTGTTTAATGCACACACTCCACAAGATGCCTACACTATTATAGCATATAGCTAGCTATTATGATAACATGACTATAGAATAAATGGTCATAATGGTTGCAGTTGAATTGGCTGGTGAAGTGCAAACCGAAAACTCAGTAATAATGTGTACACAAATTTAAAGAAAACATAAGCCATATTCAGTAAGTAATATTATAAAGCTATAATTATGTCAGTGAAACTTGATTTATGCATAAGTGCATGTTTAGTATGTAGTATGTACATTTGTTGAAGCAAATGCTTTACCTGTAAAGATATTAGACACTACACAGGAAGATTTTGTAAT
>NW_003546591.1:83350-96233 GCF_000090795.2 Amphimedon queenslandica
ATCTACTGACTATTGCAAAGACCAGTGCCACTGTACATGCTATTGCTCCTAGACCACCAAAGACTCCTTGCATTATGGTGATTGCATCTACAATTTTCAAACCATCACAGGTAGTGGTGTTGCTGCTATTGCTATCCATCTTAGAAAGAGCACTCTTGATCTTAGTTCAGTAAAGGAAGAGAAAAGAAATAAAGGAGGAGCTGTAAGTACAAATTTGCTGTGTAATGCTCATTCCATCAAGTCACATGAGCTATTGCTTTAACAAAGGGAATGATAGAGTAATGGCCATGTACTATTGTACAGACCAAAATCAAATATCCATTAAGAGCAATGTTTTACTGATCCTTATTATTGGTAGCCATGTCTTGCTGCTACACATGTTAGGAGCTTGATCTATGTGTAGTTGTGGTCATGGATTATATTATAAAATAACAGATTTATGATCACAAACTATATAAAGCTTAAATCCAACACACAATAAAATCATATTTTTAGCACATTTAGGTGCTAGAAAAATTTTTGGTGAAAAAAACTGTTAGTCTACACAGCATTTTATGTAAGCTTGCACTCAATTATTATTTAAATTTTCTTTTTAATCAAGTCAGTTAATTGGCAGTGTAAGTAGCCGACCATCAGTTGTCAAACTTGGTGTACGAGTGTACTCATAGGTAGTTCCTGCATTTGTTGAAGCAACTGTTTCTCTTGTGAATATATCATCATGATTGTTAGACATGACATAGAAAGATTCTGGTGACTCATCATTCTTTTTTCTTCTCTTTCTTTCTCTTTGTTTCTTCTTACACTTCAATGTACATAAGTGTACTATAACAATAATACCAGTTATTAGACCAGAAGAGGTTATTAATGAATAGAGATAGACACCTTTAAAAGTATTACCATGATAATAGAGCACTAAAAGAGGGAAGAAAACCATTTCCATTATTGTATTAACTATTGGATACACTACTAGTGGTAGTAACTGCTTGCTAAGTGTTTTCCATTTATTATTAGTGACCAGTAGAGACTCTGCTTCATTGTCATCTTGTCTTTGATGATGTATCTGTGATCTTCTGATTGTTACAATAAAAATGATGATAACTAGTATTGATATTATGAAGTATAATATTCCTACAATACTATAACCAATTACAAAAGCATAATCAAAATTTTTTCCTGGGGCTCTTTTTGTAAATTTGATATGCACTGTGTGTGTACAGGTATCAAAACTAGCAAAGGGGATGTACACAGCTATGATAAGAGGAAGGAATGATGTTATGATTGCAATTGGTTCCAATTTCTTAAAGTTTTTCAGTTCCTTGAGGTGTACAATACAAAGATGGAGTACAATAGTTAGCCAGAAGGTGAAAACTAGATTAGAACAATAGACAATATGTGGAATAACTACAGTCATTGCTTTGTATATGGTGGTTTCATCATATCTAGGTGACATAAACTGAGATATTGAGTAGATTAACATTGCAATCAGTTTGTACAATATCAGTCTTTGTACAATATCTTTATAGAATCTACTGACTATTGCAAAGGCCAGTGCCACTGTACATGTTATTGCTCCTAGACCACCAAAGACTCTTTGTATTATCATGACTTCTTCTACAGTTTGTATACCATCACATCTAGTGGTGTTGCTGTCATTGCTATCCATCATTATCTTCAGACTTTAGCAACCAAGGGAGAGAAGTAAAGGAGGAGCTAATGCACATGCACTCCACGACTATATTAGCAAGCTAATAGCTAGTCTATAGCTATTATCATAACATAGGTATAGTAATAATAGAATAAATGGTCACAGTTGCTAATAGTGCATTTGTTAATACAAGTGTAAAGAAAAGACACAACTGTGAAATAGGCTTAAAAAGAATGTTAGTTAACTGACATGAAATTTGATGTATGAGTGTATTGAAATGTCCATTTGTTAGAGCAATTGTTTTTTTGTGAAGGCATCATTGTGATTATTAAACATAATTCAGTTTCATTTTATTATTATAAAGATTTATTATAAAACTTCACTCAATACTAAATCTAGATAGTTAGCTCATATGTGTACATAAAATCTAATAGACATTTGATGACACAAAATTAAGGTAAAAAACAGACATTATTTTATATTAGTTTCAAGGCAATCGGGTCTAATTCAATAAATTTATTAACATTGATACTTGATGTACGAGTGAATTGGTATGTAGTACGAGCATTTGTTGAAGCAACTGTTTCTTTTGTAAAGATGTCACTGTAGTCAGCAGGCACTACATGAGAATAGTGTGCTTTTTTCTTCATGTCTTTTCTTTTTTTGCATTTCAATATGCAAAGATGGAGCAATACCATAACACCTGTCACAGAACCAAGAAAAGATGGAAACTTAAAGATAAAAGTTTATCGATCATGTCCATTTAAATAGAATGGTACTGTAAAGTATATCACCACAAGTATTGTATTAACTATTGGATAAACAACAATAGGAAACAACTCCCTGCTTACTGACCTCCATTTCTTGATCAGCAGTGAATTTCGACTTTCATCTAACAACTGCTCTTCACTATGGTGATTGGAAGATGGCCAAGATCTTTTCAAAAGTGTGATAAAAATGACAATCACTAACATTGACATTATCAAGTATACCAGTCTATATAAGCAACAAGTAATTATGAACAAGTATTTTTGCCCATGGTGTTGTTTTGTGAAATCAAATTCCCATCGTTGCTCACAGTCATTGAACTGTAAAAAGGGAGTGAAGACTACACAAGTTGCAATGTAGAGAAAGCATGACATTATGACTGCAATTGCTTCCAGTTTTTTAAAGTTTTTTAGCTCCTTGAGATGCACAATACAAAGGTAGAGAGTAATGGTTAACCAGAAGGTCAGTACTAAGTTAAAATCGTAAGCTATGGCAGTTAAAGTAAAGATGCATCTAAATGAGACTTCATACAATTGTGAAGAAGCATCATGTTCACCAATCAATAGCAAAAACAGACCCTGGGCTAGAGAAAAGATTAACATTGTGATCAGTTTGTACAATATCAGTCTTTGTACAGTATCTTTATAGAATCTACTAACTATTGCAAAGACCAGGGCTACTGTACAAATTATGGCTCCTATACTAGCAGCGAATCCAACTGTTATATTAAAAGATTCCAGACTTTCATTTGAAGTGCAGTTAACAGTATTGTTGGTCCAGTTCATGATTTTGCTGTACAGCCTTGACTTCCTGACTTACTGAGCTAAGCTTGAGCAGTTATAGCTTTGGCTACTGTGTTGTGCACATAGAGAGTGTGAATATCTAATTGCAGTGCAAAAGTTCAAATATATACAATGTGTTCTGATAATGAACCAAGTGCATCCTCTATAGCAAGTTCATGTAAGCTGTTAAAATAACAATAGTAGATCTATCTGGACAATAAGATTACAAGTCACATCAGCACATTTGATTTAATAGTAATTTATCTAGCACATTACTGCATGCACAATTTGTGTTGCTTACTCTCTTATTATAGCATGAGAAATAAGTAGATTACAAAGGCATTGTTCTTACTACATAAATGTTGAACTGTGACAATGTGTGTATTTCAAGGCGAGGCATGAAATCTGTTTACTAAACAAACTATACTTTTTTATATGTAGACTATTACTGTAGAGTGTCACATGACACAAATGCACTGTTCAAATGCACAATGGTAATACAACAGAGGAAATAGCTTGTATGATCTATAAAAGGCTGTATTTGAGAGAACATCATGGAAATGTACATGTTATGACTTTTAGACAATTTTCCAGCCATAACAGCACAGGTATGGCACATTACAAATATTACCCATACTTTATATGAAAAGAAAATCTGGGATGTAGCTAAAATTTCGTGTCTCACTCTCACAGTTAAGTCAACTGTTAAAATAACAATAGTATTTGCACAATATATTACGAGTTACATGAACACAATAGATGTGACTTGTAATATAGATAATAGATGTAGAATTAGATGTAGATGTAAAGGCTTAGCCAAATATATATTCTAGAATAATTTAGGTGCAAAACCAATGAAGAATAATTTGAGAATAATGGGGGGGGGGATGTACTTAAGAATAGTGGAGGGAGTAGGGACTGGTTAAATTTTTAACACAAATAGATGCAGAAGATGGGCATGCGTTGGTTCAGGCATCTAGTGCTGCATCTAAAAGACTTCTATGCCTCAATCATTCATTCAAATCTCAACAACAAACAGACTTTACAGTATAACACTAGAGAATGCCATTTTTAGCCATAGATATATGAAGTTTTAACTTTGATAATTGAGAATAATATAGAGAATAATAGGCAGATGTTGCAGGAATTAAGGAATAGAATAATAGGTAAAATAAAAAGAATATTTGGCCCAAGCCTAGTGTACACAGCTATAGCAAGAGGAAGGAACGATGTTATTGCAATTGGTTCCAATTTCTTTAAGTTTTTCAGTTCCTCGAGGTGCACTATACAAAGATGAAGTACAATAGTTAGCCAGAAGGTGAAAAGTAGATTAGCACAATAAACAACGTGTTGAAAAGTACAGTTGTTGCTTTGTAAAAGTTGGAGTCGTCATATTTACGTGACATAAACAGAGATAGTGAGAAGACTAGCATAGCAATCAGTTTGTACAATATCAGTCTTTGTACAATATCTTTATAAAATCTACTGACTATTACAAAGACCAGTGCCACTGTACATGCTATGACTCCTAGACCACCAAAAACTCCTTCTATTATGATGATTGTATCTAAAATTTTCAAATCATTACAGGTAGTGGAGTTGCTGCTATTGCTATCCATCTTAGCAAGGACACTCTTGATCTTAGTTCAGTGAAAGAAGAGAAATGAAGGAGCTGTAAGTATAAATTTACTGTCTAATGCACATTCCATTATTTAAGTCACATGAGCTATGTATTGATGAAGTAATGGCCACTATTGTACAGACCAAAATCTAATATTCATTAAGAGCAATGTTTTGTTGATCCTTATTATTGGTGACCACTGATGTCTTGCTGTAACACATGTAAAGGAGCTTGAGTTGTACATGGTCACAAACTAAAGCTAGAGTCCATCACACAGTAAAATCAAATTTGTAGTACTTTTAGGTTCTAAAATAATTTTTGATAAAAAAAATTTAGTCTACAAAACATTTTATCTAAGCATGCTCATAATACATATTATTTTCAAATTCTTTTTAATTAAGTCAGTTAATTGGCAGTGTAATTTGCTGACCATCAATTGGCAAACTTGATGTACAAGTGTATTCATAGATAGTTCCTGCATTTGTTGAAGCAACTGTTTCTCTTGTAAAGACATCATCATGATTATTAGATACAACACAAAAAGATTCTGGCGACTCATCATTCTTTTTTTTTCTCTTCCTCTCTCTTTGTTTCTTCTTAAATTTCAATGTACATAGGTGTATTACAACAATAATACCAGTTATTAGACCAGAAGAGGATATTAATGAATAAAGATAGACACCTTTAAAAGTACTGCCATTATAATACAGCACTAAAAGAGGGAAGAAAACCATTTCCATTACTGTATTAACTATTGGATATACTACTAGTGGTAGTAACTGCTTGCTAAGTGTTTTCCATTTATTATTAGTGACCAGTAGAGACTCTGCTTCATTGTCATCTTGTCTTTGATGATATATCTGTGATCTTCTGATTGTTACAATAAAAATAATGACAAGTAGTATTGATATTATGAAGTATAATATTCCTACTATACTATAACCAATTATAAAAGCGTAATTAAAATTTTTTCTTGAGGCTCTTTTTGTAAATATGATATGCACTGTGTGTGTGCAGATATCAAATTTAGCAAAGGAAATGTACATGGCTATGGTAAGAGGAAGGCTAGATGTTATGATTGCAATCAGTTCCAATTTCTTAAAGTTTTTCAGTTCCTTGAGGTGTACAATACAAAGATGGAGTACAATAGTTAGCCAGAAGGTGAAAACTAGATTAACACAATAGACGATATGTGGAATGACTACTGTCATTGCTTTGTATATGGTGGCGTCATCATATCTAGGTGACATAAACTGAGATAGTGAATAGACCAACATTGCAATCAGTTTGTACAATATCAGTCTTTGTACAATATCTTTGTAAAATTTACTGACTATTGCAAAGACCAGTGCCACTGTACATGTTATAGCTCCTAGACCACCAAAGACTCTTTGTATTATCATGACCGTTTTATCTACAGTTTGTATACCATCACAAGTGGTGGTGTTGCTGCTTTTGCTATCCATCTTAGTTCAGTGAAGGAAGAGAAATAAAGGAGGAGCTGTAAGTACAAATTTGCTGTATATTGCACATTCCAGTTAGTCATATGCACCATAGATTATATAGGCACTATTACTGGAATGATAGAGTAATGGCCATGTACTATTGTACAGACCAAAATCTAAAATTTTATTATGAGCAATGTTTTGTTAATCCTTACTGTTGGTGACCATGTCTTAATTGCTGCTACACATGTGAAGCAGCTTGATCTACATGTGGTCACAATTAGATATCATACATAAGACCATATAGGAGTTTTATTTTGTTGGTATAAAATTTTGTGAGTTTGTTGAGATTTGCCATTATTTTGTTGCTATAAAATTTTGCAAATCTTACCTTCTGCAGCCACTTTTAAAGATAACTTTGAAATATAACCCCTATAGCAGAATCATGATCACAAACTAAACCTAGAGTCTAACACACAATAAATCATATTTGTAGTAATTTTAGGTTCTAGGAAAATTTTTGGTAAAAAAACTGTTAGTCTACAAAATATTCTATTTATAAACATGTGCTCAATACATATTATTTAAAAATTCTTTTTAATTAAGTCAGTTAATTGGCAATGTAACTAGCTGATCATCAGTTGTTAAACTTGATGTACGAGTGTATTGGTAGGTAGTATGTGCATTTGTTGAAGCAACTGTTTCTCTTGTGAAGACATCATCATGATCATTAGACACTTTACAGAAAGACTCCTGTGACTTGTTCCTTTTCACTCTCTTTCTTTCTCTTTGTTTCTTCTTACACTTCACTATGCATAGATGTATTATAACAATAATACCAGTTATTAAACCAGAAGAGGTTATCAATGAATAAAAGCGTACACCTTTAAAAGTAGTGCCACTAAAATAGAGCACTGAAAGTGGAAACAAAACCATTTCCATTACTGTATTAACTATTGGATACACTACTAGTGGTAGTAACTGCTTGCTAAGTGTTTTCCATTTATTATTAGTGACCAGTAGAGACTCTGCTTCATTGTCATCTTGTCTTTGGTGATGTATTTGTGATCTTCTGATTGTTACAATAAAAATAATGACAACTAGTATTGATATTATGAAGTATAATATTCCTATTATACTATAACTAATTATAAAAACGTAATTATAGTTTTCTTTTCCCTTTGCGAATGCAATATGCAATGTCTGTGTACAGGTATCAAAACTAGTAAAGGGGATGTACACAGCTATAACAAGAGGAAGGAATGATGTTATGATTGCAATTGGTTCCAATTTCTTAAAGTTTTTCAGTTCCTTGAGGTGCACAATACAAAGATGAAGTACAATAGTTAGCCAAAAGGTGAAAACTAGATTAGCACAATATAAAATACGCCGAATAACAACAGTCATTGCTTTGTATATGGTGGAGTCATCATATCTACGTGAAATAAACAGAGATAGCGAGAAGACTAGCATTGCTATCAGTTTGTATAATATCAGTCTTTGTACAATATCTTTATAGAATCTACTGACTATTACAAAGACCAGTGCCACTGTACATGCTATGACTCCTAGACCACCAAAGACTCCTTTTATTACAACATCGATTATTATAACTGCATTTATACCATCACAAGTAGTTGTGTTGCTCTCATTGTCATCCATGTCTTGTAGCTTATCTTCAGACGAAACAGGAGCTAGTGAGTACAGTTTTGCTGTCTAATGCACACTCCACAAGATGCTTACACTATTATAGCTAGCTATTATGATAACATGACTATAGAGTAAATGGTCATAATGGCCACAGTTGAATGGGCTGACAAGTAGCAAATTGCAAACAAAAAACTTAGTAATCATTTGTGAATACAAATGTAAAGAAAACATAAGCCTATAATTCAGCAAGTAGATCTAATATTAAAAAGTGTTGTATAGAAATATAATTATTAATGAAACTTGAGTTATGCATGACTATAGCAATTGTGAAGCAATTTTTTTTTACTTGAAAAACATGATTGTGATTATTAGACACTACATAGAAAGATTTTTGTGATTTTTCATTATTTTTTACTCTCTTCTTTTCTTTTTTGTTTTCTCTTAATATACACTTGATAATGTATTCATAATGGTAGTACCAGTTATTGTATGAGAAGAGTTTATTAAAAGGTATACATGAAATAAGACTGAGTATAGTAAGATGTCTCAAAAAAGGGAAGTGAGCCACTGATTGAATATCTCACATACAATCAGATGCCTAGTCAAAACTATAATAGCTTTGATAATAGGTTTGTGATTGTTTGTGTGAATTGTACTTTGTTACTATAAAATAACAAGGGAAATTTTGCAGAAGTCACATACATTATTTTAATTGTCAGAATAATATTAAAACACGAAACCATATCAATTAAGTTACTATAGTTTATAATTATTAAAAACTTAAGTTAGTTAGCAAATGGTTCTAGTTCATCATCAGCGACACTTGATGTACGAGTGTACTGGTAGGTAGTACCTGCATTTGTTGAAGCAACTGTTTCTCTTGTGAAGACATTATTGTGATAGCTAAGCACAGCTTCTTGTGACCTTTCATTCTCCTTTATTCTCTTCTTTCTTTGCTTCATCTTGCACTTCAATATACATAAATGAATAATAACAATACTACCAGTGATAAAACCAGACGAGGATATTAAAGAATAGAGATACAAACCATGAGAAATATCACCAGTGTAATAATAGACAACTAGAAGAGGGAAGAAAATCATTGCCATTACTGTATTAACTATCGGATATACTACTAGTGGTAGTAACTGCTTGCTAAGGATTTTCCAGTTGTTATTAGTGACCAGTAGAAAATGGGTTTGTTCCCCCTTATGTCTTCGAAGGTACAATTGTGATCTTTTAATGGTAGCTGTAAAAATAACAATAACTAGTATTGATATTATAAAATATAATGCCCCAGCTATACTGTACCCAATAATAAAAGCATAATCATAAGTCTCCCCTCCCTTTGTGACTGTGACATGCACTGTTTGTCTACAGGTATCAAAACTGGTAAAGGGGGCATACACAGCTATAGCAAGAGGAAGGAATGACGTTATGATTGCAATTGGTTCCAATTTTTTTAAGTTTTTCAATTCCTTGAGGTGCACAATACAAAGATGGAGTACAATAGTTAACCAGAAGGTGAAAACTAGATTAGCACAGTAGACGATATGTGGAATAAGTACAGTCAATACTTCGTATATGATGGAGTCATTGTATCTACGTGACATAAACTGAAATAGCGAGTAGATCAACATTGCAATCAGTTTGTACAATATCAGTCTTTGTACAATATCTTTATAGAATCTACTGACTATTGCAAAGACCAGTGCCACTGTACATGCTATTGCTCCTAGACCACCAAAGACTCCTTGCATTATGGTGATTGCATCTACAATTTTCAAACCATCACAGGTAGTGGTGTTGCTGCTATTGCTATCCATCTTAGAAAGAGCACTCTTGATCTTAGTTCAGTAAAGGAAGAGAAAAGAAATAAAGGAGGAGCTGTAAGTACAAATTTGCTGTGTATTGCACATTCCATCAAGTCACATGAACTATTATCATAACAAAGGGAATGATAGAGAAATGGCCATGTACTATTGTACAGACCAAAATGTAATATCCATTAAGAGCAATGTTTTGTTGATCCTTATTATTGGTAACCATGTCTTGCTGCTACACATGTGAAGGAGCTTGATCTATGTGTAGTTGTGGTCATGGATTATATTATAAAATAACAGATTTATGATCACAAACTATATAAAGCTTAAATCCAACACACAATAAAATCATATTTTTAGCACATTTAGGTTCTAGAAAAATTTTTGGTGAAAAAAACTGTTAGTCTACACAACATTTTATGTAAGCTTGCACTCAATTATTATTTAAAAATTCCTTTTAATCAAGTCAGTTAATTGGCAGTGTAAGTAGCCGACCATCAGTTGTCAAACTTGGTGTACGAGTGTACTCATAAGTAGTTCTTGCATTTGTTGAAGCAACTGTTTCTCTTGTGAATATATCATTATGATCATTGGACACAACACAGAAAGATTCTGGTGACTCGTCATTCTTTTTTCTTCTCTTCCTTTCTCTTTGTTTCTTCTTACACTTCAATGTACATATGTGTATTAAAACAATAATACCAGTTATTAGACCAGAAGAGGATATTAATGAATAGAGATAGACACCTTTAAAAGCATCACCATTATAGTAGAGCACCAAAAGAGGGAAGAAAACCATTTCCATTACCGTATTAACTATTGGATATACTACTAGTGGTAGTAACTGCTTGCTAAGTGTTTTCCATTTATTATTAGTGACCAGTAGAGAATCTGCTTCGTTGTTGTCTTTTCTTTGATGATGTATTCTTGATCTTCTGATTGTTACAATAAAAATAATGACAACTAGTATTGATATTATGAAGTATAATATTCCTACTATACTATAACCAATTATAAAAGCATAATCATATTTCTTTCCAGAGTCTCTCTTTGTATACATAATATACAATATTTGTGTACAGGTATCCAAGAAAGCGAAGGGGGCGTACACAGCTATGGCAAAAGGAAGAAATGATGTTATGATTGCAATTGGTTCCAATTTCTTAAATTTTTTCAGTTCCTTGAGGTGTACAATACAAAAATAAAGTACAATAGTTAGCCAGAAGGTGAAAACTAGATTAACACAATAGACAATATGTGGTATAACTACTGTCATTGCTTTGTATATGATGGAGTCATCATATCTAAGTGACATAAACTGAGATAGCGAGTAGAACGACATTGCAATCAGTTTGTACAATATCAGTCTTTGTACAATATCTTTATAGAATCTACTGACTATTGCAAAGGCCAGTGCCACTGTACATGTGATAGCTCCTAGACCACCAAAGACTCTTTGTATTATCATGACTTCTTCTACAGTTTGTATACCATCACATCTAGTGGTGTTGCTGTCATTGCTATCCATCATTATCTTCAGATTTTAGCAACCAAGGGAGAGAAGTAAAGGAGGAGCTAATGCACATGCACTCCACGACTATATTAGCAAGCTAATAGCTAGTCTATAGCTATTATCATAACATGGGTATAGTAATAATAGGATAAATGGTCACAGTTGAATTGGCTGAAAAAGTATAAACTAAAAACTAATAGTACATTTGTTAATACAAGTGTAAAGAAAACACACAACTGTGAAATAGGCTTAAAAAGAATGTTAGTTAACTGACATAAAACTTGATGTATGAGTGTATTGAAATGTCTATTGTTAGAGCAACTGTTTTTTGTGAAGACATCATTGTGATTATTAAACATAATTCAGTTTCATTTTTTATTATAAAGATTTATTATAAAACTTCACTCAATACTAAATCTAGATAGTTAGCTCATATGTGTACATAAAATCTAATAGACATTTGATGACACAAAATTAAGGTAAAAAAACAGACATTATTTTATATTAGTTAATCGAGGCAATTGGGTCTAATTCATCAACATTGATACTTGATGTACGAGTGAATTGGTATGTAGTACGAGCATTTGTTGAAGCAACTGTTTCTTTTGTAAAAATGTCACTGTCGTCAGCAGGCACTACACGAGAATAGTGTGCTTTTTTTCTTCATGTCTTTTCTTTTTTTGCATTTCAATATGCAAAGATGGAGCAATACCATAACACCTGTCACAGAACCAAGAAAAGATGGAAACTTAAAGATAAAAGTTTGTCGATCATGTCCAGTTAAATAGAGTGATACTGTAAAGTATATCACCACAAGTATTGTATTAACTATTGGATAAATAACAATAGGAAACAACTCCCTGCTTACTGACCTCCATTTCTTGATCAGCAGTGAATTTCGACTTTCATCTAACAACTGTTCTCCACTATGATGATTGGAAGATGGCCAAGATCTTTTCAAAAGTGTGATAAAAATGACAATCACTAACATTGACATTATCAAGTATACCAGTCTATATAAGCAACAAGTAATTATGAACAAGTATTTTTGCCCATGGTGTTGTTTTGTGAAATCAAATTCCCATCGTTGCTCACAGTCATTGAACTGTAAAAAGGGAGTGAAGACTACACAAGTTGCAATGTAGAGAAAGCATGACATTATGACTGCAATTGCTTCCAGTTTTTTAAAGTTTTTTAGCTCCCTGAGATGCACAATACAAAGGTAGAGAGTAATGGTTAACCAGAAGGTCAGTACTAAGTTAAAATCGTAAGCTATGGCAGTTAAAGTAAAGATGCATCTAAATGAGACTTCATACAATTGTGAAGAAGCATCATGTTCACCAATCAATAGCAAAAACAGACCCTGGGCTAGAGAAAAGATTAACATTGTGATCAGTTTGTACAATATCAGTCTTTGTACAGTATCTTTATAGAATCTACTAACTATTGCAAAGACCAGGGCTACTGTACAAATTATGGCGAGTGTGATATTAAAAAACTCCACACTCTCATTTGAAGTGCAGTAATGCAGTTAACAGTATTGTTGGTCCAGTTCATGATCTTGCGAAGGGGCGTGGCGAGACTAATGATCTTGCTGTACAGCCTTGACTTCCTGACTTACTGAGTTAAGCTTGAG
>NW_003546591.1:99059-108760 GCF_000090795.2 Amphimedon queenslandica
GTACTGCCATTATACTGAATAGACCACTTGTAGAGGAATTTTACTGAGAAAGATCATTTACTGTATTAACTATTGGATATACTACTAGTGGTAGTAACTGCTTGCTAAGCATTTTCCATTTATTATTAGTGACCAGTAGAGCATTGGCTTGTTCCTCATTTTTTCTTTGGTGACTATCCAATCGTGATCTTCTTACTGTTACAATAAAAATGATAGTGACTAGCATCAACAATACAATGTATATCAAAACCGTCATGATGTAGCTGATTGCAAAATAATAATACAATTTATTTGTTCCTTGTTCTGAAAATTTGATTTCCCATGTTATTGTGCAGTCATCATAGCTAGTGAATGGAATTATGACAGCACCAACTAAAGGCAGAAATGAAGACAAAATTGCAATCGGTTCCAATTTTCCGAAGGTCTTCAATTTCTTAAGGTGTACAATACAAAGATAAAGAATGATGGTTAGCCAGAAGGTCAGAATTAGATTGATATTGTAGGCAAAAATTGGAGCAAGTTCAGCAGATGCTTTGTAAATGTTCGAGTCATCAAATCTAAAAAACATAAACAGACTTAGCGAGTAGACTAACATTGCAATCAGTTTGTACAATATCAGTCTTTGTACAATATCTTTATAGAATCTACTGACTATTGCAAAGACCAGTGCCACTGTACATGTTATGACTCCTAGACCACCAAAGACTTCTTCTATTATGATAATTTCCTCTCTATTCCCATCCACACAATTACTAGTGTTGCTGTCATTATCCATGTCTTGTGCTTTAACTTTGGCCTGGAAAGAAAGCAAAGAAGAGAGTTAAAGGAGGAGCTGTCGCTACAAATTTGCTGCCTCATCTTACTAAAATGAGTAATTAGAATAACTGAAGAATAAGACAAATCCATATCTACATGCAATAAATTGCCCATGCATGCTTTCCCAAAAATCTATATATTTCATTCTAAATCAAAAAAATTAAGTGCAAAAAATTCCAAAAATTATTTTGCTAAACAAGACAATCTAAAAGCATAAAAATAAATAGTTTCATATAGCATTATAGTTAACAGATACCTCACTCATAGTGACACTTGATGTATTAGGACAGTGGAAGGTAGTACGTGCATTTGTTGAAGCAACTGTTTCACTTGTGAAGACATCATCATGATTATTAGACACTTTACAGAAAGGCACTAACTCATCAATCTGTTTCACTCTCTTCTTTTCTCTTTTCTTCTCTTTACACTTCACTATGCATAAATGTATTATAACAATTATACCAGTGACTGGACCGGAAGAGGTTAATAATGAATAAAGATATAGATCCTTTACAGTACTGCCATTATAATAGACCACTTGTAGAGGCAGAAAAATCATTGCCATTACTGTATTAACTATTGGATATACTACTAGTGGTAGTAACTGCTTGCTAAGTACTTTCCATTTATTATTAGTGATCAGTAAAGAATGGGCTTGATCCTCATTTTTTTGTTGGAGATCCAGTCGTGATCTTTTTATTGTTACGATAAAAATTACAGTGACTAGCATTGACAATGCAATGTGTATCAATACTGTTATGCTGTAGCTGACTGCAAAAAAATAATAGAATTTATTTGTTCCTTGTTCTGAGAATTTGATTTCCCATGTTATTGTGCAGTCGTCATAGCTAGTGAATGGAATTATTACAGCACCAACTAAAGGCAAAAATGAAGACAAGATTGCAATTGGTTCCAATTTTGTGAAAGTCTTCAATTTTTGAGGTGTACAATACAAAAATAAAGAATGACAGTTAGCCAGAAGGTCAGGATTAGGTTCAATTCGTAAGCAAAAATTGGAATAAGTGCAGCAGATGCTTTATAAATGTTTGAGTCATCATATCTACGAAACATAAACAGACTTAGCGAATACACTAACATTGTGATCAGTTTGTACAATATCAGTCTTTGTACAGTATCTTTGTAGAATCTACTGACTATTGCAAAGACCAGTGCCACTGTACATGCTATAACTCCTAGACCACCAAAGACTTCTTCTATTATATTAATGTTCACTCTATTCCCATCCACACAATTACTAGTGTTGCTGTCATTATCCATGTCTTGTACTTTAACTTTGGACTGGAAACAAAGCAAAGAAGAGAGTTAAAGGAGGAGCTGTTGCTACAAATTTGCTGCCTCATCTTACTAAAATGAGTAATTAGAATAACTGAAGAATAAGACAGATCTAGATCTACATGCAATAAATTGCTCATGCATGCTTTTTCCAAAAATTAATTCCATTCTGAATCAAAACTTGAAATTAAGTGTAAAAAATTCCTTTTCTATAAACAAGACAATATAAGCACAAAATAAATAGTTTCATATAGCATTAGACTATGAGGATGGGGTCTGAATATGCATGCACATTAAGAGCTGGATTGATTTTATTTCAGTAGTTTTATTTCAAAAAGATGTTAATTGATGGAAGCTTGATTAAAAGTTTAGCTTGGCAAATTTTTTTCAAAGTGACAGGATAGTTCATCCTTGTCTCTTTTACTGGGTTATTTTGGTTGTGTTAACTGGTGTGTTTGCTCTGTTCAGACCCCGGCCATGAGGCTGGGGTCTGAATATGCATGCAGGCTAAGAGCTGGATTTATTATAATTTTAATCTTCTTATCAAACAATGTGAATTGATGGCTCGCCCCTTCAATGTTTACATTCACCCTAGTAGTTAACAGATACTTCACTCATTGTGACACTTGATGTACGAGTGTATTGGTAGGTAGTACGTGCATTTGTTGAAGCAACTGTTTCTCTTGTAAAGACATCATCATGATTGTTAGACACTATACAAAAAGGTTCTTGTAACTTATCATTTTGTTTCACTCTCTAATTTCTTTCTCTTTGTTTCTTCTTACACTTCACTATGCATAGATGTATCATAGCATTAGCAATAACACCAGTGACTTAGAATCTACTGACTATTGCAAAGACCAGTGCCACTGTATATGCTATGACTCCTAGACCACCCAAAACTCCTTCCTTTATGTTAATTTTGTATGCATTCCCATCAATTACTGAATATCCAATAATACCTAGAGCTTATAAGCTAGCTTAATATATCCATTAGAAGCACCTATATGCAATCTTACAACAGAAGAGAGAGAAATAAGAGAAATGACAGTGTATGTGTACCAGCAGCTGTTAATACTAAAATTAAAAATTCTAAAAAATTTAATGGTCATAACTTGAAAAATTTAAGTTGGAATCACCTCAAACTTTCTACATAGCATAAGTACATCAATATGTTTCAGAAAATGTAATAAAAATTAGGGGTGATTTTTGAGCCATTTTCTAGAAAAACCATGGGCTATAGTACAGGAGTTTTTTCAGAAATTGGCCGATATTTAAAAATGGCCATAACTTGAAAAATTCAAGTCGGAATCAGCTCAAACTTTCTACATAACATAAGTACATCAATATGTTTCAGAAAATGTAATAAAAATTGGGGGTGATTTTTTAGTCATTTTCTGGAAGAAAACCATGGGCTATAGTACAGGAGTTTTTTCAAAAATTGGCCGATATTTAAAAATGGCCATAACTTGAAAAATTCAAGTCGGAATCAGCTCAAACTTTCTACATAGCATAAGTACATCAATATGCTTCAGAAAATGTAATAAAAATTAGGGGTGATTTTTTAGCCATTTTCTAGAAAAACTATGGGCTATATTTTTTCAGAAATTGGCCAATATTTAAAAATGGCCATAACTTGAAAAATTCAAGTCGGAATCACCTCAAACTTTCTACATAGCATAAGTACATCAATGTGCATCAGAAAATGTAATAAAAATGGGGGGGGGATTTTAGAGTCATTTTTAGAAAAAACCATGGGCTATAATAGCATAATTTAACTATAACCTTGGAGTATTGACATGAAGCTTCTTTTGAGTAGCCTTTTCTCATCCCATATTTGCTCTCAACTTCCTATTACTTTGTCTACTCCCTCTTTATTTTATTACTATGCTATTAATTATCAAAGTCTAATTATTCTTATTATTAGTTCTTATTGTTCATCTCTCTCTCTCTCTCTCCGTCACTTTCTTTTTTCTTTGTCTTATTTTATTATTACTAGTATTACTATTTTTGTTGTTATTTTTCTTCCTTATTTGTGTCTCTAACCTACCCCATAAACTGGTGTCTTTCTACCTTGGTTTACTTGCATTATTGATAGTACGTAATAATTTAATTACTTTTTATAATAATAATAATAATAATAATAATAATATTATTATTATAAATAATAATGATAATAATAATAATAATAATAATCTCTCTTCCAGCAAAAACTTGATGAGTCTCTCACTAATACAATTAAAAATTTTGTCTCTTACATTATCTTCATCAGTGACTTTGCCAATAGCTCCATTCTTCAGTAGTAGTTTAACTATTTCTTTGCATCTTTCTATACAGGTCATACCAAGTGGTGTGTGCTACATAATAATAATAGTAACAATAATAATAGCAATAATTATAATAATAATGATAATAATAATAATAACATTAATAACTTTTGTCCTGTTTCAAACTATGTACATGGTCAATTTATACTGTGCTTGATGCTTTAAAGATATGACATTTACTTTTAGGTATTACGCTGTGACAAGAACTGCTGTAAAAAATTGCAGTATGCATTAAAATGTCAGAATAGAAATTTTTTTTTGTTTGACATACGTTACCATTCATATTTATAGCACATCCAGTGTGACTACAGCAAAAACAACAGTGGCTTTTAAAGCAAGAAAAGAGACTTCTCTAGAGTTAGAGGTAGTTTCTATTTGTCTTAATAAAAAGAGCTATGCATGCAATAAAGTGAAATTAAATTCTTATTTATACTACAAGTCATACTAAACCACAAAAATAAAACACAATGAAACTGCAGTATTATTATGTCTCTTACATGTACATTGTCTTTATTAGGGTGATTGACATTAGCTACACCATACTTCAGTAGTAGTTGACCTATTTCTTTTTCTTTATGTCTCGGTATACTGGCATTACAAAGTGGTGTAAGCTACATAATAATAATAATAGTAATAATAATAATAATAAGGACAAAGAAGATTAAGCAGCCTGTAGTTAGAGAAGAGCTATTGTGTATAATGGATTGAAACTCAATTAGAAAGTATTATAGGCTAGCTATAATGAAGGCTAGCTGAACAACTGTCCCTTATTATGTTTGCTCAAAGCTCATCTCTTTTGACCCACAAAGCCACAGTTCTTTGTTAGAGGAATAGATCTAGTAGGAGGACTATCAAAATGGCTGATTTCACTCTATATTCTATCTTTAATGATGTCCTGACTTACCCCCAACTTATCTTACATGATCTTTTTATCAATATTATTGTTAATTGTATTATAAAAATTGATTACTAAATAATTTTTCTTACTTCATTTCCATCAGTAACACTGACTTTAGCTCCATGCTCCAGTAGTAGTTTAACTGTTTCTGTATGCCCTTGTTTGCACGCCATGTCAAGTGGTGTACGCTAATATAAATAAATAACATTAATATCAATAATTAATAACAAAACTAATATTGATATCATAAATTGG
Organism: Amphimedon queenslandica; assembly: GCF_000090795.2. Taxonomy (NCBI): domain Eukaryota; kingdom Metazoa; phylum Porifera; class Demospongiae; order Haplosclerida; family Niphatidae; genus Amphimedon; species Amphimedon queenslandica. Next base: position 104,649 of record NW_003546591.1, read on the forward strand.
GTAACTCATATACAGAATGAAACATTTTATCTGTTAGTAAATTTTAATGCTGCCTACTTCCTATCCCAGTTGAAAAGAAAATAATTACATTAATTTAGCACACTTCATTGCTATGCAAAAGCTCTACCATCACTCAAAATACACATGCAGATTTATAGTAAAAAAGTAACAAATTATGTGAGCTATTAAAAGCTCCTTGATCAGTATGGATAAAATTAAATTTCTGTTACTCTTGTCTTTATAATAAACAGTAATTTCTTACTTTTTGGCTATCAGTGTGATTGATATCAACTCCATCCTGCTTCAGTAGTAGCTCAACTATCTCTGTATGCCCTGCTATACAAGCAATACCAATTGGTGTATTCTACATAATCATAATAATGATAGTAACAGGAACATGCAATAGCTACCATGTCTCTTACTTCATGCTTATCAGTGAGATTGAAATAAGATTTGATTTTAGAGTGAGCATCATTTTTATGCAAAGCAGACGTAAGACGATTAGCTCTTTCTTGAATAAGAAGCTCAACTATTCCTTTGTTCCCAGCATGACAAGCACAATGAAGTGGTGTACATCCATTTTTATCAGTAGCAGAGATATCCACTGCTTTGTTACGTAATAAAGTAGCAACTTGATGAGAGTTGTTCGTCAAACAGGCTAGGTGCAGTGGTCCAAGTCCACCTGTAAAATTAAGGATAAATATTGACTCAGAGTAGCCAAATAAAGAGAAGTGTTGTATAATTATGTCTGAGCACATTATTGGTACTTTAAGTATTATATGATCTCGCATTTCATTTTCAAAGATTATGCTATTTACATTATTCTGATATAATGTACCGTATAGCTTGAAATTTTCGTGGAATATAAATTTCGTGGTTTTCATGGTTATGGGCTGCCTACGAAATTTAAACCCACGAAATCATTGAAGTGCCATCCCCTTACAGGCTATGTAAACTGTCAACCACGAAAATTAAACCACGACACACACACACACACTACAACTAATTATATTTATACATGGTGCGAGGGTGGTTACCATGGAAACCTTTGATGCTTAGAGGGAGTTATATGCCCATAACCACCCTGCAGACAGTGTGGGTTTTCACTGACAGTTTACACAAGAACAATACTGCAATGGATCATAGTTTACATAAGAACAATACTGCAATACTTTACCATGGCATAAGTCAGATACTACGCCCTCAACCACTTATCTCGACCACTTATCTCACAGGAGTTATGTACCCATAACCACCTCCAGACAGGGATGTATCCTACACTTAATCCATTTCTGTTAGTTAAAGTTCCCTCAAATTACTCCTTAAAGTTTAATAATAAAGGCAATCCCTCTCAAATCACTTGTAACTAATCTATGTATCAAAATCCTTCTGCAATTAACCTGCAATGGAATCCAGCATCTTCCCTCCTTTCTAAACTCACTTCCTCTCTTGCTTCTTAAATTCAAAACAGATCATCATGTATCACCACTTCATTTACTACTTTATCATTAGCTATGCTATTACTTATAATTTTTATTATGATAATTAGACAATTATATATAATACAATTGTAAGGCAGATATTTAATTTCATAATTTACCACTACTACGACCACCTCCTCCCCGAAGCTCAGAGAAAGCATGCAGCCTCGGGCCCTGCAAAATAGAAAAAAGAGAAGAAAGAGACACAGAGTGTGGGAGAAAAGTTGATGAACAATCTCTATTGTTTGCATCTCTTCTCATGCAAGGCCCCACAGCTTAAAATATTTTATTTCAAAAAATGAAAATATCAGAAATAACCTATTATAATAAAATGATATAATGCTACTGGGGGCTTGAATAGATATCATGATGGGTATGATAAAATGATGATAACAAATGGAAAAAAGATAGACAAATAAAAAGGGTGAGAATAAGAGTTAATAGTACAGCTTACATCATGATCAGGTTTTGCAGCCATCCCGGCCTCTTAGCTGGCTAAGATTCTTCAGAACCGAAAGTGTCCAACACAGACCCAAATTTTGTAAGGTATAACTTAATTTTAGCAGCTGGATTCAAAATAATTATTAGACTAGTCCTTTTGAAACTCAAGAATGAAGGGTATCCTCGCAGCTTTAGCTTTATATAGAAGTAATCTAGTATCACACCCACTTTCAATCTAACACGTGGGTTATTCCCAGAAAATATCTGCCTACCCCAGAATACTTTCCCACTCCTCTTCTCCACTTTTGAATTCATTTTCTTTGCTCAGTCCTCCTCCTCATTCTCACTAAGCCTTTCATTGATCATTGGTAATGCAAACAATGTGATACAAGCAATAAAGTTGCAAAGTTTGGGAATGCTAGCAAGTTAAGCCTACAAATAAAAAGAAATCAATTGGAAACGAAGTCACCAATGCCCAGTGACCTTCCAACCATTTAGCAAGATCTGTATATACAACATCTGCATATGTATCACTTTAAAAATATTATCAACACATAGTAAAGATTAATTTTTTGGCCTAGTTCGGGCCACATGTATCAAAGTCAAAAGGTTACCACTCAGAAAGATACCCCAGCATTGCTTGGAAGTTAGACCATATGGTGGCTACAATACATATTGCACACACAGATACACATGGACAATTAAGCCATCCAATAGACTGCTTACATTTGCAATAGACTAGAGTGGTAATGGAACAGTTGAAGTTACTATATGTTATACTGGTACCAAACTTTTTATTGGATTATAATTATTGCATTAAATTTAAAATAGTTCATACAAAAATTATAATTCAACTATGAGCTGCATGATGCCGAATTATTATAGTTCAATTGTGAGCCCACATCACTTATTATGGCACAATTGTGATCAATTCATAAGGTCGCATCACTGCTTTTGTAACAAAGCATCCTACACAAATTTTAGAGTAGTAGCTATTTTAACATACAATAGCTTGGAGTAAAACTAAATATAAATGGTACTCACATGATCAAACAAATGACAAACAAGCCATAATGACATTATGCAAAGAATCTAAATTTAGAGTAATGATAAGTAGATTTAATGATTGGAGAAAACAGATTAATTGCATATTTATTCAATTAACTTAAGTCTTATTTTATTCACCTCCAGCATATATGTAATGTGAGAAAATTCTATCACTTCTAAGTCTAGACTAGCTAGTTCTCTTGCAATTGACCAACCATAAATGGGATATCAGTGCTCAATTGGTAAAGTTCATGCATTAGCTATTTAGTTTGTTATAATGAACTACTAACTTCTCTAAAATATGATTCCAATTTCCACCAAGTCATGCAGTTTTAGTAAAACTATAAAAAACTAAAAATTTACTGTGAGCATAACTACATGCATTATATTGCCATTTTAATGAAATGTCAATCAATCAACCTTAACAATTGAATAATAAATAAGCTAGTACATTTGTACCATTAAAATTTTGTCAAATTCATCTGGGCTTTTTGTGTAACAAAAATTTGTATTGGCAAAGTTTTTGCTCCACTTAGATAGTATGCAAAAATTTTTAATGACAAAAATTAATTTTAACAAAAAATAAGATTTTCATTAATTTTTTGACTGACATTGAAGCTAGATATGATATCCTATGTCAGAATAGCTGAAGTAGTCCTGTTGTTTGTGTAGCTTATTGTATCAAAGTAGCTTATATAAAAGCATAATTAAAACTATCATAATTGAATAATAGGGTAATATTGTACTTATACTACACAATTACCGTCAACTATCATGAAAAATAGTAGATCCTACACAAAGTTTAGAGTAGTAGCTATTTTAACATACAATAGTTGGGAATAAAATTAAATAAGCTACTCACACAATCACACAATGATAAACAAGCCATAAATGGTATTATGCAAGGAATCTAAATTTAGAATAACGCAGAATTATAATTTTAGTAAGCAGAATTTAATTTAAGAAAATAGATTCATTAGATTGATGATATACTTATTTTGTATCTTGTTAACTTTAGCTCCAACACCAACTGTAAACTGAAATAGTTTTAGATCATTCAGCTATCTGAATCATCCCAACCTGACAGCCAAATTGCTTTATGGTTCCATTTAAGAGGTTCAGGATTTTTGTTCATGCCAGAAA
>NW_003546592.1:0-3592 GCF_000090795.2 Amphimedon queenslandica
TATCTGTACCTGTCAATAATGTACATTTGTGTCCAAAAATTCAGTTAACTCAAAATAATAACTTTAAGAAAGCCATTTCTGTGCAATGCAGTTGCATGCTATTGTTGCTTCAAACGTCCATTTATCCTCAGTAAAATGAGTGATGCATTTTTGCCACTCTGTAGTGCATGAGCACTTTTGTGTTGGTGCATGCATATGTTTGGGGGCATGACTAGGATGTATGGCCAGGTAGTGGATCAAGCCTCTCAATGTTGTACAATCTTTTTATTATATATAGCTAATTTACTTGTATTACTCTTTTGTGTAATAGCTCAATTTTCTGGTGTTCGTGTTGATAGCAATTGGACTACCTTTATCATTAGCTTACATTTTGCATTGCCATCAGTCAATCCTCGAAAGAAAATTTATAACATGCATGATCCTAGCATTGATATTGATAAGTCACTACTTTCAGAAACTTTAAAACATTCCTTCATCATAGCAACAACTTCCCGTGAATCAGATTGTTCAAGTGCTTCAAATTCAGAAGTTACACTAAGCTAATTGTACATAAAATGTTGACTGATGATGACATTCTGACTGCTTTGCAACTAGTAAAGAAAGAAACCGTTAAACTTGTTGACATTAAGTATTCAAGTTTTAGCAGTCCTGTTGCATTATTGATGTATTTAGTTAATGACACTAATATTTACAACAGGATAAAGGCTGATTTAGCAAGGTACTTAAAGATTTTTAATGAAACTGATTTTTTTAGTGTGTAGGAGATTTTGTGTTCATTTTATTTCATGAAAAGAATTGGGGAGAAATTAAATGAGAGAGATAAAACGTATTTATGTCTTGTTTTGAAGCAAAAGTTCAGCTGCTCTTTCTCGACAATGATATGATACTTACTAGCTATGTTCCATTTTACTTTGACTTGATGCAGTTTTACCATTTAAGCCAGATTGGCATACATTCTCTGAAACAGATGTTAGATTTGCAAATGCAGGGATGGATCAGTGTCTAGAAGAATTATTTCATAATGGGTGACTTTAAAGGTACAGGTAAATGACAGAGTTTGACTGCAAAGAGACAGTCTGCTGTTTGAATTAAAAGAAAACACTCTGTACATGTTAGAGCCCAGGCACCTTTCAATAGATGCAGTAATTTGTCATCGAAAATATTTGTTGTTGATGCAAGTATCTACCTCGAAATATTGTGATCATAAGACTACTGTTGGCAGTCCGAAGAAAGCATACAAGAATAGAACTGTGCTTGATGACTATCAGAATTTTTGTGGGTCTCTTGATCCTATATATGCTTATTTGTCAACTGCTGGGCCTTTAACAGCTAGGAAAATTAATTGTGCGCCAAATGTGTCTTTTGCAGTCATTGCAATGATAGTAGTCTGGATGCTCTATTTCTTACTTTCGCTCACTAAATCAAAATACCAATAAAATGTCCATAGACTCTTACTGTTATTATTCTTACTTCTTGATTTTTACTTTTAATTGTTCATCTCTTTTCCTATATTGTGTTACCTTGTACCCGCTGATTCATACTGCACAATTAGTGTAAGGTAAGGCCATATTTCACGACAGGAAGTGCCGTACAAACCAGTGGGCACCGTTTATGTTAGGGAAGAATAGCATTAATCTCTATTCTTGCTGTATGTAAAATGGTGCCAATTGGTTTGTACAGCACTTCCAGCCTTAAGTATAGGCTTACCTTATGTTAATTGTGCAGTGTGACTCTGCCTTTATTGTTCCTCTATCTTAATGTGTTGTGCCTTTGTTACATCCTCTCTATTGTTTCTTCCTCTCTATTATTTCTTTCTTGCTATACCTAATAAAAATGTATGATTACAATAGTTGTTTCTCATTCCTGCCTACACTGTATTGTTGTGCTTGACAAAAATAAATACTATTTGAAATTTAAGCTAGCTCCACGTTTTTCGGGGGTCTGTTCTCACTTCAAACCATAGTCAATCTTATGTGTTCAGCCTATTTTCACATTCTTATTTTATCAAGGACACACATGTACTTAGTTAGATTGCTTTGATACATTTGGATTGTCAGTTATAAGTGTTAGTAACTGCTCCAAAAGTCAAGCAAAGCAACTTTGTGTGTGGGAATTTTTTAGAGTTTTTACAGTGTTTTGCGGACAAGATTTAAGTTTGAATTAAGTTTGAAGCCTCACTGAAACTACTTTCCTGCCTCTATCTGTTCTTCTGTACCATATAAAAGAACCTACACACACTGATTGATGATTCTTACTGACTTTACCAGTGGTTCAATTAAGTAACTTAATTTCTATTGTATAAGAAATTATGTCAACATTGTCAATCAAAATTATTTTACAAATTAATATATCATTATATTATGTCTCTTCAAAATGCTTTTAATTATCACATATAGAAAAGCACATGGACAATTCTACAGTATTGTGTATCTCTGTGAGTGTGTTTGTGGATTTGTTTTACTATGAATTTGGAGTCACAATAAAGGCATGAGTAGGAGTAAGCAAGCTTACTTCCTTGTAGGTAGATAAAGTTGTATGTTGGCTCAATTCTGAAGACACTTCCAGTAGCTTTTTTAAACACTATGCTATTTTCATGGTTTCGTTATTGTATGGTGCACTTTATGTACTCCCATTTTACGTATGAATCCTAAGCAATTACACCTTCTCTGAAGTTACTGCTTGGAAAAGTGGCGTGCTAAACTTTTAAGGTTCTATTGTGGGCCTCCAGCTACTGGTAGTGCTGGAGGTGGTGGTGGTGAAGGTGGCGGGCCTCCAACTACTGGTGGTATTGCTTGAGGTGGTGGCCTCCTCTAGCTACTAGAGGTGGTGGTGAAGGTGACGGGCCTCCAGCTACTGGCAGTGCTGGTGGTGGTGGCGGGCCTCCTGGTGGTGGTGGTGGAGGCCCTCCATCTCCAGCTAAATCTACTGGTGGTGGTGGAGAAGGAACTTCATCATGCTGATCATAATCCATAAACTACCACCAAATAAGAAAATATATTAATAGCTAGTGTAAGTTTGTAACTAAACTGACTTGCTGCTTTTCACAAAATAGTTGGGAAAGTTCAAAAAAGTTAAAATTTGATAGCTGTGCGCAGAAATTGTCGGATAAATGTGAACTGAAGCTGAATGTAAGTTACGTAGTTTCAGAACAGGAAATAGATTTTAGTATTAAATGCATTGTCAATAATGCTTAATAATTATGAGCTAGGCTATGCATAATATAATGAATAATTGAAAAATTCAAAAAAAGATTGTATGAAAATTGTTCATTATAATGTAGTACTGAGGTCTTCTTATGCATGTTCTTATTTCAAAATTCTTTTCTTCCTGTAATGAACTGATACCTAAGGAAAAAATTATAATTATCAATAAAAAGGATTAATAATTATAAAAGTTTAGGAAAAAGTGTGGAAACAAGTAAATAAAAAATTTCTATTAAATAAGAAAAGGTAGGGTTGTCAAAGACTGAAAGAAACAAGGGGGTAGAGTTCAATCATATTAATAATTATTAGTTGAATTATTAATAATAAACTGTAACGAATAAAAAATTATGTTTCATAAAAATATTACAAAAATTCAACACTAATTGCAG
>NW_003546592.1:4699-6829 GCF_000090795.2 Amphimedon queenslandica
GAACCAACTAAGGGGTCCAATTCAGGTATTTGCCATGAGCAACAAAATACTCTGCATTAGACTGCCAATTGTTAAGCTGCATTAACTATGCCACTTGGGTCAGGCAATTACCCACCAGCCTTAGCATTATGTGTAATAATTAATGTTGCTTATGCCTCATGCTTAAGGTTCACAAAGAGAGGGAGGCATATTGGTTATGGCCTTGCAAGCAGGCTGATTTAGAGGTAATTATGATGAATTAGGGGGAGTGTGGGTCAAAGACCCTTCCCCAACTGCGCTAGCAACACTCCCCAAACAAATTCATACCCTCTCTATTAACAAATAATACAACAAAAGAACTTCACAAAACTTAGCAGCACATTGACCATGATATCTAACAAAGAAACCAGATGGACATGGTAGAAATTGTCACTGGACCAAAAGGCTAGCCACACTGCACAACTAATCCTTGGGTATTCTGTAAGACATGGAAGCTGAAGATTTCTATCTTCCCATTGCTTTAATGAGGAAATCACTCACCTCAACTTGAGCTGCTGCTGTTGCTGTCCCAATGTAAAAACTATGTCCCTTGCAAGGGGAAGCATCAACTTCAATAGACTGCTGGGCCTTTCCTGGCTCAAACACCAAATGCTGTCTTAAGACTCAGAGTGTATCAATATTTCTGAATACAATAAAAGAGGGGGGCATTGGTTGAAAGGACATATTATTGCTAAATAGGTCAGAACTTTCAACACTGCTTATGGCAATTTTGCTCCTTGAGCAAATGGGTCATTCTTGCTTCTTTTGAGGTGCACCCTTGCTAAAGTAATACAGATAGAGGTGAGAATCCATGGCAATGTCTCCTGCTGCAACCATCACTGACTGATCCAGTTGACCTATAGATGGATAGGTGAACTCCCTTGCTTGGAGAAGTGCAAAAAGCCTAAGCAGACAAAATGTCACCCACAAAATGGCTCTATCAAAGAACACCCCTTCCCTTGACCAATTACAGTGAATAGCAGATCAAATTATAGGGAGCCAAACCTGCATAGATCCTTGGCTTAAGCCCCGTAAGCCATTTAAAACATATGCGAAATGCACAGAGAGGTAAATAAAGGGGTTGGGCAGACCTGCTAAGATGTGATAAAACCAGGCCTCTGGTAATATCTAATAGTAATAGTAATAGTAATTATTACAATTTTTCATGAATTAGTAATAGCAGTTTCAATTTTTGAAGTAATAGTAATAGTAACAGTAATAGGGCCTAAGTAATAGTGTTAAATTAACATGGAGGACACTATAGATTATCTTTCACAATGAGCAATACAAATAACCCCAGTTGAATTGCTATTTGATATAGCTGGTAATATATTTTGACCAGATCACTGTTCATTGTCTGACAGTGTTTTAAAGACTAATTTCTATTACATGCTATCAACATATTGTTTTAAATTATTTTCCATTATGTTGTAAAACTAGAAGAGGTAATAGTAATAGTAATAGTAAACGCAAATATGTAATAGTAATAGTAATAGTAATACTATTACTTATCATTTTCCTTGTAATAGCAATAGTAATAGTAATATGAAGTGTCAAGGTGTAATAGTAATAGATTACAATTAAAAGTAATTGACCCCAGGCCTGGATAAAACCAGAATGCACTGAGGCACACACAGAGACTGATTGGAAGGACAGAGAGCATTGAGCTAGAAATGCTACATAACAGCAAAGATTCTGCTCCACCAGAGGAAGAATGCAGCTGACACACATCACAGAAGCTGATGTAATGCCTCTCACCAACTAGATATGCTGATGCTGTAGAAGGGACAATGCCTCTCCCTCGCCCAAACATGCCTGTCCAAGCTACTAAGCCCAAATCTGGTACCTCCCCCGCAAACCAGTACATCATGATTGACTCTGAAATGCCTGCATGAAGAAAGAATGAAATAAATGTGTTTCATTTTGAGACAGTGCCTCCACTGCCTTGTTTAACTGCCCTGGTCTGAGAATGGAATTTACGTGAAAGCTCCAGAGCTGCACTACTCCTATAAGCCTGATTCCTTGGCCAGGCCAGCCTAAACTACAAGGTACCTGGAAACCCCTGCAATCAACCAAACTTGCTGCATTTGTATACACATGCACTGATAGAAT
>NW_003546592.1:7525-12252 GCF_000090795.2 Amphimedon queenslandica
ATAAATGCAACAAGCAGTGACAGATCTGGGGTTGAGTAAAGCATGGCATTTGCTCTACTGTGAGTAGGTTTCACTAATTATATTTACTTCCAAATAACAATGTTCATTGATAAAAATAATAATTATTATTATTTAAAGTACTGACTCATTGTACTATACCTTACATGTAAACTCAATAAATGCCCATATTTACCCAGCTGTTACAACTAACCACAAGTACCCTGAAGTGCTGGAATTCCTAAACCAAGCTCTTGCACAGCTGACAAACATTAATAACTATTCATAACTATTAATAATACACAACTACTCCTGAATTCATTATTGCGCTACCATCATTTGAACCCAGCTCTGCCCCTGACAATGGGCTACGCATAACACAAATAACTAAGAAGGCATAAAATATGCCATTGATAAACAAAAATGAAACAATCAAGTCAAGAGATTGAGATCTTGCCTGTAACTACTGCTATTGCTTCAGCTGACATTTGCTGTTGTTTTCTGCCCTGCCCAGGATCCCTGCAACAGCTAGCAGCATGAGCCAGAAAACAGTGGATCTGTGCTAAGGGAGATTGCACCTCCCGCACTCTAAGCCGTCCAGCATTGCTTTTTGGGGTAGCCCCCCAGACTGTCAACCAGCTTATTCTTGTCCACTAAAACTCTTGCATCTCGACAATTGGCCCAGAGGAGTTTCTCCACAGCTTACCTTGTATTGGCTAACAGTCTGGGGACAACACAAGACCAGCAGCCTGCCGAGCCAGTGTAAGCTGCACCAGCCCTGAGTCTGCCACCAGCGAAGCTGAAGGCACTATCAAAGACCCTGGGCCTTGATTGAGAACAAGAACAGATACCAAAGACTGAGGGGAGGTAGGACTCGCCCCAATACTAGTACCTGCATGGCATACTTCTATGCATACGTGTAACAGAAGAGCCCTAACAACTAACATACAACACAGTGAGCCTGACTCTTACCCAATACTGGACTACAGGCAACAAACTTAGCAAGCATGCACACACTATGTAACCCAAAATGCATGATACTCACGGCTCTGCCGGAATACACCAAGGGGGAGGCACAGCCACGGCAGAAAAAGAATTTGGCACAAAAGTGTGACCAGGCATTGGTGCAGCAGTAGCTGCTAGCTGCAGGCAGCAATGATGGAGCAGGAATTGGAACATAAGTATTAGCTGCAGCTGCCAATGTTGTTACAGATGTGGTTAGAGGAGGTAGGAAGCATGTGGTTAAAAGTCGCTGCTGCATGGTTGACACAGTTGCGGTCCGGGCAATCTCTGCCTGTACAGGTGCTGAAGAGGACATAGAAGGAAACGCCACGTTTGAGTGGAACTGGAGCTGCTCTACTGTTATTGACATTGGGCTATGAAGCTTCTGAAGCAGGACTACATGACCAGGAATGACAGGATCGCTAGGTCCAGGCAGTGGGAATGCATCATAATGATTCCATCACTAGACTACTGACCGATGCAGCAGTGGCTGCCTGGCGTTCTTGATGCATTAGCTGAACGGCAGTATGGGGAAGATCTAGGTCAACCACGCTTTCCAGGCATCAAAAAAAGAGTTTAGGAGAATAGGAAAAGTAATTGAAAATAATAGTAAGAACAGCAGCTAGCAATTAGTACTCGTGTTTTGCAAATAGCTGATAGTCACTAAGCCCCACCTATTACCAACCCTCCTATGCTCATGGATATTAACAGCGTTTAACCATATTGCTTAAACTTCAAAATGTATAGTAGAGCAAACAAAAGGTATATATACATATATATAGATATATATATATATAGACAGTTTATTATTTAAATTAAAATTTTATCTACATTTTATAAAATTATCATTTTTCTGAGTTGAAACTTGTATTATTCTTATTAATAATAATTTTTTTATTCATTACAGTTTATTTTTAATAATTGAACTAATAACTATTATTATAATTGAATTCAATCCCCTTGTTTCTTTCACTTTTTGACAACCTTACCTTTTCCTATTTAATAGAATTTTTTTATTAATTTGTTTCCATACTTTTTATTGAGCCATGGTCTTAATGTGATGAAGAAAATCAGAAATTGACATTACTCTTTGTAGCACAGTGTAGTACGTCACTGATACAAAATTGATTTACAACACTAAAAATGCTTAAATGATGCCTCATCTACAGCTTTACTGTTATGTGTAACTGAATATCGTTTGTGTACTTGTTTTGTGCATTCTTTTTTACAACAGAACCTCTGAATTGATCTCAAACAATCTCCTTTTTAACTTGGTTATCTCTTAACGTAAAAACTCCTACCAACTTCTATGTGAGTCGACGTTTCTTCCTATTTTAGAACAAACAACAGCTTCTATTTGCCACAAACCAGTAACGTTTGATGTTGTGGTGACATTGCTGCAGGATGATTTTGGCTTTACCCCTCCTACAAAGGCGTATTTTTTCTTTTAATACAACAGCAATACATATAAGAAAACTAACGGCAGCTATCAAGTGTGCATTTCTAACTATTATTTATAAAATTAATCGCCAATATCCAATAACTGTGACATCACAATGATTCTCAGTTTAGAAATGCTAAATTGTAAGACAATCATGACAATTGCATCATACTTTTTACAGCTACATGTAATGAATCATTCTGAGATCACAAAAATTCTATTTTTAGAAAATTTGACAATAATGGTAAAGTTTCTGTATGCATGTAGCATTCATGACAAAGCAAAATGAGTAGACAATTCAAGCATTATAAAAGGCTGATAATATCCCAAGGCATTAGTATTTGGTAGTAACTGAGAAGTCAAAATATTTTTAAGTTACTAGGAGATGGGACTTATTGAAGACATTGCAGATATATATGATAACACATGAGTAGCTGATGTTCAATTTGGAATCAAAACCCTTTCACCTTTAAAGAAATCCAGAAACGGAGCTCATTACTACGATGGTATTGCAAGTGAAGAGTACAAGTCTTCTAGGCTTTGATGTGAAGACTCAGGATCATCTTCAAACTTTGTACAAAAAGGAGAATGAATCCTTTTATGAAATTGTCTTGTTAAGAAGGACGAAGCACGGAAGTCGAAATACATGTAAACCCAACAACAAAAGTGGAGCAGTCTCCAAGGAAGTTTCACGTGAAGCCACAAGTCATTCCAGAATCATCAATTTCTGAGATTCTGACATGGACTATGGTGTGACAGTGAATTTGAAGCCGAGTAAAGTTGTGTCTGTTGAACCTCATAAAACTCTCGGGACTGGATTGGTTCAAGATGCAACTCTGAGTGATAGACACAGTACCATTAATCTGTCAGTTTGGGACAATAATACAGAAAAATTTAAAGTTTTGCAAGTATACAAATTTAAACATTTGTTCACCCACTTGTATCTGGGTATCAAAAGTTCAATTTTTTGTTGCCGAAGTGAATTTGAAGTGACGAGCAATGACAACACATCGATTGACGTACCAGATTTTGAAGTTGAGGAGGAGGCAGTGATGATAAGAAGTGCACTGGTGATTGAGTGTTATATTGCAACTTGTGTTTGCCCGGTCTCCATTATAAGGGCACATTAGATTATACTGAGGTAATGCATCAAGGTGCTCATCTTGTTTTATGTTTCAGCTGGTTAGGGGGAGAAGTCCTTTAGGCAGTGCTGGCATAGTTGTAACTAATAGAATGAGAAGAGAATGCTCCAATTGTGTACTGACACCATCTTGAATTTATTGAAGTGTCAAATTGCATCTCAGGACATGGAACAACAGCTTCTATAACTGCCAGAGACTGATGTAACCTATACAGAAAGAAAAAACTTCATAAAATATATAGAACATTCTATGGACAATTGAATAATTCATATTTAATTTTTTTTTGTCATTTATGTACAAATTTTATCCTTTATTTAGTCACTCATTCAAAATATAAACCTTTTAAAAATATACATTTACCATTGAGTACCAAATCGTATTTTATTGGAGAAAGGCTTCTTCCTCCATGTCTGATTCCTTTTTACTGCCTGATATCTGATATGCAGAGGTAAAATAGTATAAAATACAAAATGAGACATTACTTCTTAACAGATGTGCTTGGATCTTCCCTAAAATGTAAAATATACTAATTCAAGAATGCATGATGCATCTTGCAGTAAATGTGAGCACAGCGTGGTATGTGTAATGCAATGAAGTACTGTATAGGCATAGCAGGTTATTTTCATTGTGCTTTATTTTTTTGCATAAATTTAAATCCACAAAGGCCTGGTTTACACAGTAACAAAAAAATGCAATCTGTGCTTCTGTTTACACAGATTCTATAAGAACAAAAACTGGGTTCAAAGTGTATATGATGCAATAAAATGCCATCCCCTAACAGGCTATGTAAACTGACAACCATAAAAATTAAACCACAAATTGAGCAAACCACAAATATTAGGCCTACAATAATAACTATTATTCAAAGGCACTGGATTTATAGCACTGTGCTTCGTCTTATTTAGAGTATTATGAGACACAAAAGTGTGAAATACATATATAGTTCTGCCATGATGTCCAAGAGCAACCACAACACCAGTTCACCAATCATGCAATATAAATAGACAGAGTTGGCGCTAAGTATATCCATAGGATTTTGAGTATATTCATTGTGATACCGTAAATAAAGTAAAATTTTCCAACCGCCATTTTGGAGCCTTAGTAACTAAGAGTAGAATGGGAGAAAGTAATATCTTTGCTTCTAT
>NW_003546592.1:16535-19468 GCF_000090795.2 Amphimedon queenslandica
TTTTCTTGATCAGCTCTCCAGGTATGCACCCTCTTCATTGCATTTTTTCTAATAATGCATAGTATATGATAATTAAACAGTTTAATGAACTCTCACCTTCTTTGAGAAGTGCTAACCTCTTGATGTGTATAGTAATAGGAAAAATTATAATTAAAACACAAACCTATACAAAATGAACCTTCTTGATTGATGCATTGACAGCACTGATACTATATAAGTAACTAACATATATATCTGTAAATAAAGGACAAGATATGATAGGTAAAGCCACTAAAATTATTGAAATGTTTGAACTTCATTTTTGTAAATACTGTAAGACGATTTATGTTCATAAATGCTGCTCATACCAAAAATCAGCTTGCTCTGACGGGCCTTAACATCTCACTTCACTTTGTATCTATAAAGGAGAAAGAGAGAGAGAGATTTAATATCACGACATTTAATTTAAGAGAGGACACTACGCCCAACTCTTGTCAATAGTCAGACATGAGAGTGTTGGCCACAGTCGGTTGATGCTCCTAGTCTGTCTACCAGCCTAGACTTCTTTTCTGGCTACCCCCTAACACCACACACACCCCTCATCCCTCCGTTCAAGGCTCAGAAAATCAATTGTCATGCCATGCAACAGTGTAGCGGAGCCCTTACTATTTTAGTATTCCATTCTCAGCTCACCTGGTATCACTCTAGTGCAACCCCATGTGTCTTTACGCAAGTAATTATATAAATTAAACATAAGAAATTACACAAGTGTACACATAATTTGTGGGTGTGGTTTGTGGTCGTACTTGCTTAGTGGTTCAATGCAGTCATGGCGGACGAGTGTCAAGGCAGTCTGGCCTTAAGAACTAGAACTGGGGGTTAAAGCACTTTTACGGATCCAACTGTCCCCTCTCTACCTGCCCTCCGCGCCATTATTGATTTTTAAGGTACAGTAGTGTTAGATTTTATGGACATATTATAAGTTGTGTTGGACAGGGGAAGGGGTGTGTTGCATGTACTCGTACATCCATTTGTTGAACACAGGTGTGTGTAGTGGTTATGACCATAGTGTACATGTAGTTTACATATATAAAGAAAGTAAATTAGTTCATGTAGGCATTGGTTTTGATTACATGTATCTCTATTACATGGTCTATGTGTGTGTGACTGGGCTTACTGTTATCTGAAGTACCACTGCTTACACTAGTTTGGGCTACCATTTTCTCCCCATATGGTCACTTATTTATTCATTGAATTAAATAATTATAAATTATTTATTGAACTTATGAGGGGTGATACTGTTGCATGTTTTGGGGTGCATTAGTATTACTTTTAGGGTGAGGTACTCATTATGTGGACTTTTAAATATAAGCTCATATAATTCAGTACATAACAAAAGAAAGAGAGAGAGAGATAACATATGACATTTAGTTTAAGAGAAGGACACTACGCCCAACTCTTGTCGATAGTCAGACGTCAAAGTGTTGGCCATAGTCAGTTGATGCTCCTAGTCTGCCTACCCGCCTAAACTTCTTTCCTGGCTATCTACCCAGCACCTTGCCCTTGACCCTCTTTTCATGACTCAGAGACACGAATGGTCATCATACCATGTGACAATACAAACAAACTTTGACAATTACTGTGTTAGCATGAAAGCCGTTGTGAAGAGCAGGCTAGGCAGTCCAGTCTTGAGAACCAGAACTGGGGGTTAAAACGTTTTTAATGGCCAAACTCTCACCTCCCTGCCTGCCTTAAAAAGCTGTTGTTACCAATATGGCTTGTAGAGTTACATGTGTGCTGACACTAGATATACAGGGCCTATGATTATTATCTAACACAACTGGGCTTACCACTACATACTGGAAGGTATTGGTTTCTTGGCACTATAAACTTAACATGTGCTTGACCATGTGCTTTAGGTGATTATTATTTATTAGGTGATATTATTAATTAGGGCTGGGTTTTGGTTTGGCACTTAATGAATTATTTGTGCATTGACATGTACATGTAAAACATATGCTCAGAGGGAGAGAAAAAACTTGCAGGGGCAGGGACAGGTGAGGTCCCCGCTCCTGTGGGGACCTCAACCATCACCCACTGCAATGTATTTCTTAGCGTACATGCATAGCATATAATCAAAGAATGTAATTTATGATAAGTTTGTTTGATCAATACGTGTATGTGATGTTAATGCCGGTGTACTGTATATCTGAATGGGGTGAATGTAGTCAGGCGTGGCCTGACCCTTGCGAAAATGGAGGGTCAGGAACCTCGTATATACCAGTCTTGTTAGCTGCTGCAGAAATTCTGCAGTGACGCATTGTGACTCGCTATGACTTCGTAACTTTAATAATCATTAATAATTGAAAATGGATGTTGGTGACTTGGTGCTGTAGCTAATCTTGTTGCATATTCTGCCAGACACTATAAATTCATCAGAGCAGTTATATAGGATGTCATCAGAGCAGTTATATAGGATGTCATCAGAAGTCTCATCTATAGGAAGCTCCTCAAACTTGGCCATATATTCCGCCTCAATTCTCTCCATGTTGAAAACACCAAATTAGATCTGCTAAACGAGCTGTAACCATTATTAGCCTGGGAAGTGATGTTGCTTCTACAGCTGACAGTCTTACAAGTCGTCATTGCTTCTTTATTTTTAATTATAATTGTTTTTTGTTTTTATTATCAAACAAAATGATTAGCTATTAATTATTCATTATGATGACATAGGCTGCTACAGCAGCTGCAGCTCCACCCGAAGCCATAGTAGTTGAAAACAAGTCTGGTATACACGAGGTTCCTGACCCTCCGTTTTCGCAAGGGTCAGGCCACGCCTGACTAAAGCATAGCTTGGTAAAAAAATAACTTGCTTCTTCCAGAGCTGCAGATCTGAGCATGCGCGACCACACCCAAATTTTGGAGCACATGGCAAGCTTCTTTAATTAACAAAA
>NW_003546592.1:19996-22836 GCF_000090795.2 Amphimedon queenslandica
CTGTTTTACCCCAAACTGTTGTTTAGTGGCAGTGCTTTGGAAATAACTCGAGCAATTAAAATGGTGACACGTAGCACATCGTGGGTGTTTGCATGGGCCTGGTTTTGCTGGGCTTTTTTTCTTTTGGTATGCTAAAAACGAACTCATTGGAGTTGTTACACACTTTAGTTTGACTGATTATCATCTTGGAGTCTTCTGCAGTTGGTCTGTGTTTACTCCTGACGAAAATGTCTTTCAGGGTGTTGTTCTTCAGTGTAACAAAGAGTGGTCGGTTGGTGAATTTCAGCAATTGTAGTCTGTAAATTCCTGAAGTATGATCTGATAATCTTTTTGAGATAATAATGGCTTGGTGGTGTTTTTGATTTAAAGATAGGTCTGTTAACGAGTTGAGATGTTTTTGTACTTCTCTGTAAGTACTGTGACCTGTTATAATTTACTTTTTTAAGGGCTCTGGTGATGAAATGAGGTGGATAACTTCGACTTCTGAGTCTTATAGTGAAACGATGAAGTCGTTTCTCGTAGTCTTCTTTGAGGCAATTGGTGCATACGTACCTGATTGCTTCTCCTCTGATTAGTCCTTTTAGAGTGGCATTGGGATGATCAGAGGTAAAATGTAGATTTTGGAATAAATTACACTCTTTTCGATTCATCCTTGTAATTAGTCTGTTGTTTCCATTTTTGAGGATCATAAGGCGTAGGAAGTTGATGGATGTCTTTGACTGATTCATGGTAAATTTTATGTGAGGATGATAGTTATTAAGCCGCTGGAAAAATTCGTTCATATTTTGATGTTGGGGCCATAATAGAAAAATGTCATCAATATACCTTTTAAGAAATAGCGGCTTTTTTGTTAAGGAGAAAAAGAAGGATTTGAGAAGGAAAGAAATGAAAATATTGGCAATTGTTGGTGAGAAGGACGTGCCCATAGCAGTTCCTAATGTTTGTAGGAATATGCTGTCACTAAATTCAAAAAAATTATTTGTCATGTTAATGTGGAGGAGATGAGTGATTAGCTTTGGGTCAAAAATTAGGAGGTCTGGGTGGCTGCACATTTCTTGATGATCTCTAGACATTCTTTTGGTGGGATAGATGGATACAGGTTGCATACATCGAGTGTGATGAGAAGGGTGTTGTCTGGTATTGTGATCGACTCTGGCTCTGTGACTAGTTGGGTGGAATTTTTTAAGAAGTCCTCGTAGGACTGTACCAGAGGTTGTAGAGCATGATCTATGAGGTGAGCAGTATTTGAGAGTAGTGAACTAGAGTGAGAGACAATGGGTCTAACGGGTGGAATGCATTCACTGTTAAGCAGTTTGTGTATTTTGGGTAGGCCATACAGTTTTGGAATTTGATGTACTTGAGTTGGCTGTAGATATTTATATGAACGTGCATGGGGTGCAAGTTGAGCTTTGAATTTAATTACTGTATCTTGGATGGCCTTTCTTATCTCTTTTTCGGGGAAAACTTCAGTTCTGACATATGCATGTGATGCTAAATGTAGTAGACACTGATTAACATAGTCTTTAGAGTTCAGGATTACAACTCCTAAGTTTTTGTCTGCCGGTTGGATCGTCAACTTTGGATTTTTTAGGGTTTTCATAGCTTTCATATCTTTTATTAAGATGTTCTTGTTCTTTGGGAACTTGGGAGTTTTACTTAATTTCTGGTCTACTTTTACCTTTGTGCTTTCTATGTAATTTTCCACTGTGGCAACATTGATAGTGAAATATGGTGAGAGGTTTTGTTGGTGATTCCCTTTAGGGAACTTTATTTCACGATATTGAATGGGAAAACTTGTGTCTGGATTTATTGCTTCTGTGCTGTCGTGACTCTTGTCGGATATTACTGTGCTGCATAAAGAGTTACTGAAGGCATCAAATTGCGTGAGGAAAGTTAAATGGTTCTGTAAATTAAAAGGTGTGTGAGGTGAATCAGAGTCCTTAGTTTAAAATGTGTACTTGATTTGGGGTTAAATGATGAGAACTGAAGTTGTGTACTCTAGAGCACTGAGTACGTTTTGTCACATAAGGTTCGGTGGTCGATGATGGCCTCTCAATAAAAAATGATCAATTGTCATTTGTTTCTTTGAGGGATGATGTTGTTCTGGAATCGGCCTTTTCCTACTCTTTGGAAGTAATCTTACTGATCTGATCTCTTGTTGTGGTGGTTTAGCTGAGGGAGTTTCATCGGCATGGGGTAACGGCTGATGATGATCAGTTTCAGCATGAGTCTGGGCTGCTTGAAGCTTTGCCCTTTTTGTTTCGAGCATGATAGTATTAGCCCTAATTGTGGCTACCAGATACATGCAGAAAATCGAACAGTATTCTTTCAGAAAGGCATCGTTACGATCCTTATGACATGGGTCTGTGGCCATCAGTAGCGATCTGGGTTGGTACTTCTCGGGTACATTCCAGTACTTTCGAATGCTTTATTGGTACAAAATAAGCTGCTCTAAATTTTTAATTTCAAGCTCAATATTACCTGTATAAATGATATGCTGTGTTACTCATTATTCATGCTTTGTATTGGGTTATATATGTATATGTATGTGTGTACTGTGAATATCTATGCTTTTAGCTAATTTTGTATGTTTGTGGTAATTACGATAAAGACCATACATGCATGTTGAAATTGTAAGTTAGAATGAATTAGACGTGCATGTGATAATATTGAGGATATAATGAAATGACTTAAAAAGACAGCACAGTGGGGTGAGCGATCCAGCTGCAATGTGGACTGAGTTGAGCGAGATAATGTTGATTCTATTGTATTTAATGTGAATGCATGTTTTTAATGACCTGGGGGCAAAGCCCCCAGGTCGTTCCTATAATTGAATTCAC
>NW_003546592.1:25652-30646 GCF_000090795.2 Amphimedon queenslandica
TGTAAGATTCCTCAATAATTTTCACCACAAATTTGAGTCCATATCTATGCTGAAATCTGTTCTTACTGACAAGTTGCGAGGGGCTATTCCAGATTCAAATTGTAGTTTGGGCTATTATAATGGTTGTCAACAATCCAAGATATGGCTGATGATTGATGATGATTTGAAGACAATGTACATAAAGAATCCAAATGGTGGACAAATATCTTTGTGGTGTGATTGCATATCTCACAATTCAGATGCATCAGTTCAGCATAAGAAGAAAGATGTTCATAACATAGGTACTTCACTTATTCAAAAAGAAGACATGCACAGTGTACTTCAGTGATTACTCAATAAACATGGATAAGCATTTGACAGGCCAAAACTTAGACTCTGGTCTAAGATGATTGTCTCAGGTATTCGTGATAGTTATTGTGATCCACCAGACATTCCATTGTTTCACTCAGATGGACCACCAAAGAAGCATAGGACAGATATATCTGATGCACTGACTGGAGCTGCCTTTGCATTTGCAGAAGCTATTGGAGGAAAGTCAAAAGAAGAGGAATGTCAATCTACTCTCAAGCAAGCTATGTCACCATATAAAAAGGTTGAACTTCGTATGAAGAACTATGAACAATTGAGACATTTGCAGCAATTACACAATGATGGTATTTTGGATTCTGCTGAATACAAAACACACAACTAAACAATAATAAACTTTCATAATAGATTGTAATCATTTATAGTGCATGCATGCACAGTTGTCAAAGTTATTCATTTTGTGTGTATATTCCACAGTGATTAATCCAGCCCAGACAATCTCTTTTTGTATCAAATGAAAAACTTGAAATTAGCTGAGATTCAAAATCAGCTGCAATGTCATTGTCATTGCATTTTAAATGCAGTTTAACCTTTGCAAAAAGTTCTTCGATGGGATTTAAATCTGGAGAGTATGATGGTAAGAAGTACAGCAGTGCTCTTGTATCATTGATTGTTTTCACAATTTCTGCTACATGATGTACTGAACAGTTATCCAAGATAACAACAGAATGATTTGATCCATTGTAAGGTAATATATGAGGTATGAAATGAGTCAAAATAAACTCAAAGAAGGTAACTCCATTTGTTGTTCCTTTTAGAGTTTTAATATCCAAAAGACTTCTGGTTGACATCATAGCAATGACAGATATTCGAGTACCTCTATCACTGAAAGTATAGGACCTTGGAGTAACACCACGTTAACTGTAACCATATCTTCTAAATGCATTTCGTCTGTCTGCTCCTGTCTCATCAACATATCTTGCTTAAACAATGCCATGTCATTGTAAAACTGCAATCTCAATAACGAGACCTTTTGCAATGCTACTCTCTGAAGTCTCTGTGTAGTGAAACCATTTTTCTGTAAAAATCTAGATATTTTGGCTCAACTGATGCTTATGAATAGTGTTTCTCTCAGGTTGTCTTGTATTTCATCCAAGTAAAGGAATGGTTTCTCAATGAGAATATGCAGGATATGAAGTTTTGTCAACTTGGTGTAGGACCTTGGTGTTGGATAGGACTTTTTCTTGACATTACCAGAAGTTAAGAAGAGTGAAACAGTTTTGTTGATTTGCTTATACCAAGATTATTAGAAACATCTGCATAGCTACGACCCAAAGCCAGCTTTTGATATAATAATATCATCATCCTCCATTGTAAAACTTCACTATTGGCAGAGGAACGTTTCGGTTCATAGGAAGTCATTTTTAAATACCCGCGGAGGTGTGGTGTACACATCATTTCCTTTTCTGGTATGATTATGTTGTGCAAGAATTCCACAAATATCTGTAATATTCAAAGAGCAACGTTGCTGCTTCAATAGCATACTTTTTCTTGTTGTTTGCTTTAAATAAGAAAAGCATAAAACGCCAACGGAGAATTCGCATTCCATCCCCCTCTCAAATTGAATCACAAAGTTCCATGAAAAGTAATCCCGGTGTGAATAGCATAAGCATGTACTTCATCAGACTGTGTTACGTTAGATTCAGTTTCTTATTATTTAAAGCCATGTCTGTGATGTGAAATTAGCTCCTTCATAGTTGTCATACATGTTTCAGACCTTTCTTTTTTCTGCAGTTCTGTATATTGAGATCAAAATACCTCATCGTACTGGTAGGGAAAGAGTCTAATGTTTCCAAGTTCAGTGCTTGCATCACAAGCTGTAGTACATGGGCCTCGGTAACTAGTATGATGAACTCTTCACAGCGCGTAGGATCACTCAATCTCCTTGGCAACAGATCTTCTCCTTGTAAGGTTTCTTAATTGAAAAAGTGTACTACTATTCATGCCTGAGGTTGTGTATATTCCAAATACCCTATGCAGCACAAGTATAACTTTTCTGTGCATACATGTGCTGTACATACCTTTAGAGGGCAACTTTAAAATGCCAGTCTTGAACTAATCCTTCCTATTGGTCAAGTCCTCGATTGTCATTACATTTCAAATTCTTGACACTTGTGGCACGCTTAACAGTTAGCTGATCCCTACTAAAAAGTATAGAATGGAATTGGTCTACAGCAACCTTCACTATGTCATTGTCAATAGGATCCATTTTCTCGCTCTCCTCAGATTCTACAGGCACATTTTGCTGCAGATGGACCATAACATCAGACATGTCTTCATTTTTTATTTCATCTTTAGGTAACACTCCGAAAGGGTAACACTCCGAAAGGGACCTAGTTATAGGATTTGCAAAATATATGATGAAACTAAACATGCACATATCACTTAAGACTTTTGTGTCATTTCTTTAAAATATTTGTGTTTATGTCGAGTGACATTTACCCATTTCTCAAAAAGGAACAGTGCTTTGTAACTATTGTACCTGATAAATAAAATAAATTTTATTATAGCTGACCGGAATTCATACCTGCAATAATTGCCATATTGTTTTGCAATACTTCTCTAACATCATTTGATGGCAACACTTTAAGAATATTATTGCCTTCTACATCAGGTGGCAATCAATAGTCCTCAATCATTGAAACATCAATCCTGTCACATACTGCATACATATGGAAATAACTTAACATCTTAGGGTGATGATTTGATGTTTCTTCTCTGGGTCCGATTGTTTTGTTGATATTATCCCCAATTATTTTGAAAGACGGCAGTGAACTGTTGGGTTGAACTTCAATTATGGAATGACTAGTGATAATATCGTCATTCATATCACTAAATACAGTAGACATTGATGCGATAACAGAAGATGATTCACAATCACCTGCAGTAATGGAAAAATAATGAAATAGTATTTGAAACAGACAAGCTTTGATCACCTGATAATGAATGAAGTCAGAGGAGATACAGCTAATCTTTGATCTTCTAGTATTGGAGAAATGAATAAATTAGTATAGGAAGAGTATGTTTCGATTATCTTATGATTGAGGTAGCAATGAATCATCATCACATAAGACTCATAAATGGTTATCACTGGTTACACTATTCATTGAAACACTGTCTAAAATGTCAGCTGCTTCTTGACCTAGATTAGCCAAATTATTGAGATTACTAAAGTCTATTTACTTTCACCTGACCCCTGGCTATTTCAATTAATAAATAATTATGTCACATCTGCATTCTTTACGTATTTGTGGTTTTGCAATTGTTTTTGTTGTGCAAAGCATGCAGCTAATTAGCAGCTGAAATTATTTAATGTTATTCTTGCTGCTGCTAGAGTAAGTATTATCATTTATAATTCAAGATAATACTCAAATGTTTTTATAGTTTCATGTCTCAAAATGGTGTAAGAGTGACCTCTGGTCAAAAGACGATTATCAATAACCTTTTCTGAGAGGGAGAGAAAGCTACAACAATCTATCAAAAGAGAACAGGTGGTGGCCAGAACATCACATGCTACTGGAGTCAGTAAATCCACCATCAAATGAGTCACGAAAGAGTACAGAGCTGAAAGAGTATTCAAGAGTTCATAGATGAGATATGTGAAAGACAGAGTACATGTATATCCAGATGACTTCAACTGAGATGCCATCTGAAGAATCATTCACGATTCTTACTTGAGCAGAGACTATCCAACACTGGATTCTGTTCTACAGAAAGCGAGGTCATCTGGTGTATTTAATGGTGAAGGAACGACTCTCAGTAATTGCTGTAATCAATGGGGTTCCATTATAAGAAGAGAGAGAATGGGAAGAAGTACATTTATGAGCAACCCCAGGTAATCGAACAGCAACATCAAAATCTTCGTCGCATGAGACTCAACAGGGAAGAAAGAAGACCGAGGTATTTTTGAATAAAACATGGACGAACTCACTTGCTGCTCCAGAGAAGGTGGGTGTTGATAGAGATGGAACTGGAGACTGGAGACGTCCAAGTGGCGAGGGAGAAAGGCTCATCATGGTGCATGCTGGTAGTTCAAGTGGGTGGATTCCCAACTCTGGAAAAGTTTTTCGTTCAAAAAAAAACTCCGGAGACTACAATGATGAGATGAACGCTACCCACTTTTTAGAATGGTTTAAGTTCAGTCTCATCTTGAACCTTCCTCCTAACTCTCATTTTTCTCAACAACACCAAGTACAACAACACCGTTGTCAAGAAAAGACCCACAAAGAGCTTGACAAAGAGAGCAATGAAGCAATGGTTGGATAATCGTCCACTTCCATATCATCCAAATGATGTGAAAATCGATCAATTTGGAATCATTCCATCATGCCACACCTCCACAGTCCATCACAATGACAGAATAGCTCACAAGCATGGTCACGAAGTGGTCAGACTGCCTATCTCCCACTGTGAACTCAATCCCATAGAGATGGCCTGGGCAACAGTGAAGGACTACATTAGGAAGAACAACACCTTCTGACTCTCATGTGCAGTCACTGATACCAGCAGCATTCAATGAGGTCACGAGTTCTCATTGGGAGAAGATGTGTCGACATGTCACTAAAGTTGACGACCAGAAGGACGGACTGTTAGAGGAGATAAAAGAGTTTATAATACTCTGGGTGGTC
>NW_003546592.1:31360-33987 GCF_000090795.2 Amphimedon queenslandica
ACTCTCTTCAGTCACTCAATCTATCTAGGCACAGTATTTGTGCCATTATAGCATCATATAGCACTTAGAAGAAGAGAAAAAAATTAGAAGCTTCCTACTCACATGGTCTTGCTGCATTATTGATAATTAATGCCATGCCTCATGGTGGAAGTTACAGGAGCCTGGGCCACGGAGCAGCTTGCCACTTCTGCATTCATGCAAGAGCAAGTGTAACTGCAGCTAGGAAGCTAGCTGTTATGATAATGCCTTGGCCTCAAGAGCAACCTTTTTAAATTTTTCATGGTATGCTTTTGATAAATAGTAGCCACAAAAGTTGTGGTTTTGAAACCCATAATGTTGTCTTTAAAATGAAAGTGCAAAAAGAATAAATATAGCGTATAAAGAAGTGATAAATCTTAAGATGCTAATTGGAATTTATCAATACATTTTTACAATTTTTTGGACGGACACCAGAGTCGGATCATACTTTTCCACTTGCCTAGTCAGGCTGTCACTACATGTCCATTTCAATAAATTGGCTTGGGCTAGCTCTAACACCTGCCAAACAGCTTTAGGGGCAAGGCCAAGCGCCTTTGGTATCTCGTGTTATTTTGTATTATGTACTATTTTGCATTAAACTTTAATTTACCTGTACTAACTGAATATCCAAAACAATATTGTCATTGAGCTCCATTAGAGAGTATGAACGATACTTAGCAGAATAGCCAGAACTATCAGCCTTCCATTTTCTCATAACATCAATGGTTGGCCTTCTTGAGCTAATTGAGCAAAACGTGACTGCTGGTAGATATCCCAAAGTTGTAATATGGCTGAATAAATTTCACTGTCGGTAGAAAGAATTGCAGCTTATAATTGCACAGCCCTTGGTTCTAAATACATGTAGTACTTGTTCAGGAAAACAGCAATTGAAAAGAATTGCAGCTGACATTAAGAGATTACCCTCAGGGATGTTTTTGATTAATGGTTGGCTATCCCGTGTTGTCACTTCTCCACAGCTACTACTATTCTAAGAAAGCTAACCTATAACAAATTTACTGAGAGATACTTTGAAAGAACTCAGAGGTGGCATGAAGTGATTTAAGACATTAATGAAGTTTGAAAAATAATAATTATGTTTATCTTTGTTCAAAATAAGAGTTAAAGCTATTTAAAATTAATACTCAATGTGTAAACTACACTGACTTATTATCAAAGCTTGTTTCTTGTTCTTTATCAAAGTAAGACTCATAACTACAGAACATTAATTCATCACTATACTGCTTTCTTCATCTGCAACACTCACTAAGTCATGATAAATCAAGTCATCATTTTTGTTGGTTACAGGCAATTGTGATAAATCTCACTGTATACAAACGTATGTTGACAGAACACAGCTGTTAGTTTGAGCATGGATACAATCCATGGTTTTAGTACTTATAAAAAAGTATGCACAAAATTATAAAAAACCCACTATGATGATAGCCTCATTCCTATAACTCTAGTTACTAATGTCTTTTGCTTGACTGTCTGCACCATCACACATTGAGTACAAAAGGTGTCCAGCTGGTCTACTTGAGACGGCTTAACTTTTTTCTGATCATCAGCTAATCTACCAAGATATCAAAACATACATGTAGGCGGACGTCTAACGTCTTTTAAAATCTAATGCAAGAATATTATAATTGCTATAGTTATAATATCTTATACCCTATGTCTTTCCCTCTTCTTATAAGCAAGACTCTTTGCATTAAGTAGATCTTCATTTTCCTTCCTTTTAAATATTGTTGGTACGGCATCTTTCTTCAGTCTCCTTTTTACTTCCCAACCAAATGAGGTACCACATAAGGGGTCTTCAAAAGCATCCTTATAAAAATGATTTGAACACACTACAGAATTAGTATTAGGTCCTTTCCAATTATCTCTTCTTCTTTTCACTTGTCGTGTTCATTTATTTCCTAAAGCAGTCACTTGGAAAATGAAAGACACTTATACCATCTAATGAACTAGCATTATTGCAGCCATAGGCAACACATCTATTTGGCATTTTCCTTGCCAGTTGCCAGCATGCACTTGCATTCAAAATATGACCCGATATGAGAAACCAGGCTATCTGCGGGAATTATCAATTAGATACATAAGTAAGTTAAAGCAGGTAATTCATAGACCTTTCTTTTTGTTGTGCACCATGGAAATAATGCAAGATATAATGACAAAAATGGTTGTAATTCAATTGCATCCGTTTAGACTTCTTTTTGCTTAAATAATTATAACTCACCACTACATGTGCCAAATGACATAGAACAAAGACCAAAAGGAAGAAAACTGTATTTTATTAAGAAAAGCATAAATCTCAATTTTCAATGACAAATACAAATCTGACAAGTGATAATTTGTTAAAAACATGTGCACACAAGTTATAATAAGAATCAAAATTGTTGATATAAGGGAAATAATAGTAATAACAATGATAATAACTGTAATAAAATACTTAACCATCCACTACACTGGAATAAGAAAAATCTAACACTAGTTACAGGTTTAAGTAAAAACAAGAACTAATTTTAAAGACAAGAACCAGAACTACACTTTTGTCACTAGAGTTATAAAATAAATTACTAGCCTCAGAAGGAGTTGCCATCACAAAAATG
>NW_003546592.1:34098-37766 GCF_000090795.2 Amphimedon queenslandica
CACTGCAGCCAAGTTGGCTGACCCCTTTCCGAGGAACTTACACAGTTAAGAGAAAATCACCACTGCTTACCTGGTAAATGTTAGAAGGGTGTCCCGGTGGGCATGGTATCACCCTCCTACAACCCTTTAATTATGCTTTTGAAAGCCAATAATTAAAATCTGAAGCCCTGCCTAAGTGCGTGGGCGTCAAATAAGGATTTATGGGGTTGAAAATTGGTTAACACCATGCATCACACTGGAAAGGCAACCCGGTGCAGAGATGAAATAGTGGTGGGATGGTAAGCAATAGTAGTGAGAGGCGGGCAAAACTGCAAAGTCCAAGGCTCAGAGCAAACGGCTTGCAATCACCACAATGCGTAGCTTTGTAGCAGAGTGCAGTCCTGATAAAATCTAGCTGCTCCATGCGAAAACACCTGTTTATAACACAATGCGTGGGTGTGCCGGCTGACCTGGTTAACGCCTCCTAAATTTTTGCTTTAACTGGAAGTTAACGACTCACCAGACACCAAATCCGAGTTGCCAGACCCCTTTCTTGGAACCTACACTTTTAAATAAGAAGCACCACTGCTCACCCAATAAAAGTGAGATGGGTTTGCTGAAGAGCATGGTTTCCCTCTCCCAAACCCCACTAACCCCATTAATTATCCTTTTGAGCCAAAAATTAGAATCTGAAGCCCCATCTAATGGCGTGTGTATCAAAGTAGGATTTGTGGAGAAAAAAATTATTTCATGCTACCACGCCCAGACAAACACACCTCAATAAGTCCAATTAACTGATAGACATGGGGAAAAGTAGGAAAACAGAAAAAATACTCACACGCATGCAAACACCATGAAATCACACTCTTAATGGGTTTAAAGGAGATTCTTGTTGCCAAATATGATGACACTAAGACTAGGATTGCCGTGAGCATCCAAATGTAGTTTTAAATGGCTTCAGACTACCACCTTCCCATTGCCAAATTTAGGTTGTCAGCTATGGCTGATAATGTCCCTGCCCCTATCCTGAAGCTATGTCCTGAGTACCTTTTATGTTCAACCCCTAAAACCCATTTTATCAACCCCTATGAAACAGGGCTGCCATCTCTCATAGTAAAGAGGGAGCGGGGCCTTGATGGGCAGCGGGACAAACTCCCATATAATCTTAATTTGACAGGGCACAACTGAGTCACTGTTTTTCCCAAGTACACTGGTGTACCTGTGCCAAATGGGTCTGATTTTGTTAGTCCCATAGTGAATTTCACCAAAGAGGGGTCAGAGAGAAAATCAATGACTACCCTTGACATCAAAATTGGCGGGGGCAATCAGGAACTGAGGTAACTGCCCACAATCCAAGAAGTGAAAAAAAAGCATTCGAAGTAAGTCAAAATAGGTAATAATTGCAGTAGCCCACTGCAGCACATGGAGATAGTCATGTGGGTTGAATTAAGACTGCTTTTGCAAGAGCATAATTTTTCTGGTGATGGGCAGCATGCTGGTCCACCCAGAGGTTGTCCGTTGAAGACCTCTTCACAATACAAAGGGTCACTCTGAGCAAGTGGAGAAGGAAGCCGTTACTTCAACTGGAGGATACAAAGATACTGTTATAGGGGCAAGTCCTTGTTGGTGTAAAAAGGTAGCCAACTGATATATGGTTCCGTGGCAAAGCATGTGTTATTTGAGGATTGCCTTGCGACTAAATTCCAGTTAGCTGACACACATGAACAAAATGACGAAGCGGCTAAGCCTTGCCTAAACAGCTTATGAACTGTTGCCCCCATCAAGGGGAGGTCCATGCAAAGCAGTTTGATATTCATTAATACCTGTAGGACATAGGATGGGAGTGGTGTTGCCACCTGGTGAGCCAAGAAAGTGACATACTGAAATAATAGATTGTTATTTCTGGATAGTGCATCTGCGGCAGTGCTTAACTTGTCAGCAAAGTGTTTAGCATCATGTTAAAAACTAAACCAGGCATCAAAAGAAAGACCAGGCATCAAAAGAAAGATGCAGCAAAGTAAGTAGGTTATAGTTGGGTGACAAACTGACCTGCTTACAAAGTTGCCATGTTATTGCAGAGGAACAGAATTTTTCTCTTCTCCCAATGAAATGCCGAGGGAGGAAGGGAGACTCGGCCATGACAAACAGCTGCCACCATGCCATGGGCTTATAATTGGGTCCGTTGTTCCAGGAAGCAAGGATACTTCAGCAGCCCTTGCAGTTAACACTAGAAGCAGAGCGTCTGTTTCCCTAATCCACCAGCCGAGTTTTTAGAGCTGTAGGTTTATTTGGTGGCAAAGTTAGTGATGCTGACAGAACTTTGATTCCCGAAAAAGTATTTGCCATTGATGGCCCCAACACCTTCTCTGGGGCCACTAAAAGCCCAAAGCATGGACAGATACTACCAACTTCTTGTAGTGCTCTGCACAGATGCAGGAGTTATGGGGACCACAAATTAAAAATCTAGATAATGAATTAAGAGGAAACTCCCTTTAAGTATATTACCTACAGCAAAGCATCAGCTACTCCTAAACACAGTAAAGGGGCTGACTGCTGGCCTAAAGGCAGGGCCATATCAATGAAAGTGACCTACCTCTAACGAATGCCAAAGAGGGGACTATTGACTGGGTGCACTGTTAAAACTGAGGTGTTGGCATACACTCGTGGGTGTCACAAATTTGGGTGTTGTTTACTATTGGGGTGTTGAATCAATCTAGCTTGGTGTTGTTCTATTGAAAGAGGGGTGTTACTACAACACTACAACTTGTGTCGAAGTTAAAGGATAGCCATGACACCCTTACAGGTGTTGCAATAACACTGTATTTAATACAGTGTGTGCTAGGAGCCTTTAATAAGCCAATTTGACGTCAATTTTGCCATTGCATCATATTACTATTCTCCTGGCGGAATTTGTCACTAAAGAGAGCAGAACTCCCTCTGATTGCCATCATTGATACTAAACTCTCTATGGGACTAATGATCTAACATGCTTTGGGGATACATTAGGTTCCAGCCTTCCAAGGGCAACCACCTCTGCAATGTATGCATCCACACTCCATGGTAACTGTGCTACTCTCACATGCTCCCAGAAGCAGGCCTAAAACCTACAGGATACCTAGAGTACGACCAGCAGAAGGCATTTATAAGTCAAACCATCGTGTTTGTGTGTTATTAAGCCTTCTTGACCATGCAAAGCAGTGGAAAAGAGAAGTGGGCATGGCCTCGAGGTAGTGATACTAAGCTCTCTTTTTGGCTTATTTTCTTCACTTGTGGAATCAGGAAAGCTCTAATTCATTGCTAGATATTGTATGTGCACTTGCTCTATTTTTGATTTCATATTTACTGTTCATTATTGCTGCTTTATATTTCTGATAGAATTTCTAAGCTACAATGCTGCATTATTAGTAACTGGTGACTTGTGGAACAATGGTTTGGAACTGTACAAATCCTTTAAGTGTCCCTTTGTCCCAAAAACAAGATGCATTTGTCAAATTTGGTTGCTACTTTCATGTTCTAGCAACTATATGTAGCTGCTATCCCAACATTGCAAACTACTGCCCACGCGGTTAATTAAGTAATTATTAACCTTGTCCACCAACGAGTTAATTTTGAATTTTGTAATATTTTTTTGTATGGTAGCTAATTGCATTAGATACATAATTTTCACTAATAATCTAATTCTTACAGCT
>NW_003546592.1:37843-40643 GCF_000090795.2 Amphimedon queenslandica
ACGAGACAAAGACAATGTTATATAGTCACTTTCAGTTGATTTACACCAGATGTTTTCATCATCAAAACGTCACGTGTAGCCCCACCCACACGCAAATAAAATGGCTGAAAATTTCATCATGCTCCTTTCTTCTGTAACTTGTTTATTACCCTAATTTGGTCACTGCTAGCTCTGCAATTGACATGAAGAATCATTGTGCTTGCTATTACTTGAAGAAACAATCGAGAGATGCAAAATTTCAACTGAGTTTCTGAGCAGCAATGGTGCAGACAAATAACGAAGGCTTAGAGAGGTACAGCAGACTAAGTGAGACTTTTTTCTGGAGTGTGAAGTCTTCTCGTTCAATTATACCATGGCCTGAAGTGCTCCTGTTGCTTTATTTGATTTTTAAATAATGAAAACATGATTACTGAAATATTTAATGAGATGGAAATGATAATCATGAAGCTCACGTCATGAAACATCATGGAGGCTCCCTGTCATGTTGACTGGAAGAACCTTTTGAGAACTTTCCAGGGAACCTAAAGATGCCAAAATTGGTAGAGATTTATGCAAGAACCCATTTTTCAACTATACCAAGTTTCAGGTTGCTACCATAAAGAAGTTATAAGGGTGGGTCTATGGTCAAACTCAACTGAAACCGACTGTAGTAATGAGCCATGTCCCACTTTACTTAGACTTCATGCAATTTGTTCTATGAATAATTTGGATTTGCATGCATTTATTCACATTGCAGGTACTTATTGTTCAATTGCCTAACATATCTTCCAGTAGCAACAGCCGTGACTATGTCAATTGCAGGCGTACTTTTCAGGCTAAAGCACCTGTACGTCAGTCAATTGCCTGATGCCTGATGGCAATTGTTTCTTGTATTACTTGGACAGAACACTTTATATTTTACTTCTAATATCGCAGCTTCTGTGGATATATTTTGACCTTTTCAGTTATTATTTGTCGCTGTGGTTTTGTTTCGTGGTTTTTAATACAAAAATTTGCCAAATTTTGTTGTATGATTTGCTTAATTTAAGTGGCAGTTTCTCTCATTTTGAGGCAGTGTAACATGACCGATAAAATTGTAACAAATGTGATGAGATTTTAAGGACTTTTGAAAATTTAGGACTTGAATACTGTTTTGTATTTGAGCAGCCCTGTGGTAATATTGTCGATGACATTGGTATCCACCAAATTTGTAATATGGATGTAAAGGAAATTTTGTGTACCGGTTAGTTAATGAAAAAAATTTAAGGAAAACTTGAAGTGATATATATAAGCATATTCGCACAAGTTAAGTTCCTGTGCCTAGAAGGCAATGATGTCATACTAATAAGGCATGTCAAGTTTCACTTTGACTTAATGCAATGACTTCTATGATTCTGCCGGATTTGCATACATTGTCTGCATATTGCAACTAGGGAATGTTCAGTTGCTTAACATATCTCTCTAGTAGCAGCAGCTGTGTGTTGGTCTGATGTGAGTTGTATCTCACCCGTAGTGGCAGCAGATAACCTATTTCTGTCAAGTCTGCTGCAGCAATAGCTGTGAGTCATTTATTTGCAATTATCAGTGCACTACAGTAGCAGCATCTGATCAATGATGTCAGAGAGTGAAACTTAAATGTGTATCATTCTTCATGCTAACTTAAATGGATTTGTTCTTTAAAAGAAGTGATTGTCAATGTAAAACAGCCTGGTTTTAGAAATAAAGCCACACACTGTGTATGTCCTGGCACCTATAAAAAGATGCTTTAATTTGTGGTGAACCTTATTTGTTTTTGGAGAAGTATCTACACCTGAATATCATGAACACAAGACTGAAGTCGCAGTCAGACCAGACTTTAGAAGAAAATCACTGCTTGATTAGTATCTAAATTTGTTTGGATCTCTCAATGCTGTATATATTATGTAAAATAGAAGTAGAAAGATTTAACGCAAGTGTAACAATATTAATAACTAGAATGTTGTGGTACTTGCACATTTGTAAATCAATTCACCATGTAGCTATGAGTTGTTCAAGCAGCTGGTATCATTTAATTACCAATGTATCTCTCCAAAAGCACTAGCTGTGAGTTAATCCATTCATTGCAAGGTGTTTCTTTTTAATGACAGCACCCAACATAATAGTTTTTAGGTATACTTTGGAAGAACACATTATTCTCTATTTCTTATATGGCTTTTTCTGTGGATAAAAATTGTTTTTGTCTGGTAGTCATTGTTTCACCTTTATTAGTTATCTTTGGTTGTAATTTGCCGTTGTTGTCTTGTTTTGTGAGTTTTTCAATGTAAAATTTGCCAAATCTTGTCGTGAATATGTTTCCCGTAATCTTAGTGGCTTGACCAGTGAAATTGTAACAAATATGACAAGATTTTAATGACAATTCATAAATTAAAGAGACCTTTTTAAATTTTTGACTGGAATTTTTCTTGTTCATAATCAAACACCCTTCATATTAGATTTTGATGTTACATAAATTAAAAAAATTTCTATTATATAAGAAAAAGTAGGATTGTCAAAAATTGAAAGAATCAAGGGGGTCGAGTTCAATCATGTAATTATTACTTCAAATAATAATAATAAACATTAATCAATGAAGAAAAATTTAGTCATAAAAGTGTTCAAAAATTTCAACCCTACTCTGCAGAAAGTGACAAAATCTACAATAACGTTATTGAACTTAGGCATAAACCCTTAATTAATGACATTTGTTTTGAAGTTTGTAATATAAATACTGGCTCACAGTATGATGTTTAGGCCAACGGATCACTAATTTCTTATCAAACTCATTGGGAATTTGACCTTGTGA
>NW_003546592.1:40821-42066 GCF_000090795.2 Amphimedon queenslandica
ACCAGCCATTATTACAAACAATAAGAAGACAGTCAGAGTTTAAAATTTATGCACAAGCTAAGACATTGTTACCCAGTTTTCAAGTGATCAATTAAAAATATTACTTGATTTGAATGGTCTTTACTATATAAATTACGTTTATATGTGATTTTTTAAATCATAAATAAATTATGTTATTTATTTTTTAGGCGCTCAGTGTAACTCTTCAGCACTTTATTCTTCCCTTTTTAATTTCTACAAAGTAAGGTTGAAATTTTTGAATAATTTTCATGACAAATTTTTTCTTTATTAATTAATGTTTATTATTATTTGAACTAATAATTATATGATTGAACTCAACCCCCTTGTTTCTGTTTTTTGACAACCCTACTGTTCTTATTTAATAAAAAATTTTTTATTTACTTGTTTCATAGATTTATTAAGTGCTATTAATAATCCTTTTCATTGATAATTATAATTTTTTCGTTAGGTATCAGTTCATTACTGGAAGAAAAGAATTTTGAAATGAGACACATCAGACCTCATTACTGCATTATAAAAACAATTTTTAAACAATCATTACTTTTTGAATTTTTCAATCACATTATTTATACCCTAGCTCATAATTGACCATGCATTCCTGTTCTGAAACTTTATAAGCTTAGATTCAGCTTCAGTCCAAATTTATCCAGCAATTTCTGCACAGAGCTCTCAAGTCTCAACTTTTTTTGAATTTTCACTTCTATTTTGGGACAAAGCAGCGAGTCAGTTTAGTTACAAACTTACATTAGATCTCAATATATTTTCTTATTTGGTAGTAGTTTATGGGTTATGATCAGCATGATGGAGTTCCACCTCCTCTTCCCCACCAGTAGCTGGAGGGCCACCACCACCTACTGGAGGCCTGCCACCACCACCAGCACTACCAGTAGCTGGAGGCCCACCACCTCCACAACCACCAGTTGTTGGAGGCCCACCACCTCCACCACTGGTTGCTGGAGGCCAGCCACCTACAGCACTACCACCAGTAGCAGGAGGCCCGCTACCGGCAGCAATACCACCAGTAGCTAGAGGCCTGCCACCTCCACCACCACCTCCAGCACTACCAGTAGCTGGAGGCCCACCACCTCCAGCAATACCTCCAGCTGGAGGCCCACCACCTCCAGCAATACCT
Source organism: Amphimedon queenslandica (assembly GCF_000090795.2). Taxonomy (NCBI): domain Eukaryota; kingdom Metazoa; phylum Porifera; class Demospongiae; order Haplosclerida; family Niphatidae; genus Amphimedon; species Amphimedon queenslandica. The sequence continues at coordinate 41,975 of NW_003546592.1, forward strand.
CCAGCTGGAGGCCTGCCACCTCCTGCACTCCATCCAGCTCCATCTGAGACCCTAGAATGGCAGCTCTGCAGCAGCAGAGGCTAAACATCATT
>NW_003546592.1:42076-45165 GCF_000090795.2 Amphimedon queenslandica
GTAAATTGTCAAATTTAAGATTTAGACATAATCTGCAGTACAAATTTAATCACCTTCTCCATTTTGCTTCAGTACAACAATCTTTCAAGAGCCAGACCTTCAAGAGGCCACTGGGGGGGCAGGAGGAACACTTATACTAACAACTGCAACTTAGAAATATATTAACTTTTTCCTTAAATATAAGTGGATATAAAGTCAATTATCTTTTAGTGTAAAGCCAAAATAGAAAATACATTAGAAATGCTGAAATAGTGTTCAACAAGGCAAAACAATTATAATACTTGAGCTTCACTCTTCCTACAATGCAATATACATAACTTATAGTAACAAGGAAACAATATACCATAATTAATGAGATAAATAATCAGAAAAATATTATAGCCTCGAATAATAATCTATAACACAATAATAATAAACTATGGAATCACACAGTATTCCATCTCATTATGTATTCGATTGCTAAAACTATGACAATATAAAACCTGTGCAGCTGGAAACTGGCACCTCACATAGTGTGAAAGCACTACTGAACAAGGAGCTACAATGAAACATAATGTTGCAATGACGATGATTATCAAGAATTAATTTAGTTACCACAAACAAAATCAGTCAAAAGCCTTAGACAGTAACCATGCTACATGTATGAAAGTATCACATTACACCTTATTGCTAAATCATTACATCATTTGCAGCAGTAAATACCTTAAAGCAAAGTAAGAAACATCATCAGCAGCAAGCAATGTAAACACACTGGCAATATATGCTATACTAAATATGTACAGGTATATGCATGATATAACATGTTTGTCAAAAACTTACATTACAAACCACAAATAAATACATCTGCTGACAAAAAGGAATAACCCTTCACCTTTTAAATCTATTTCCAAGTCTGACCTTATTCTTTAAAACGACATTGCAGACCTTGCATAAAATATGTACCTGTTGAAATTATGATTGTGAAATTATGCATGTAGTAACAAATTAACAGTAGCATACATGCTTTTAGCAACAATTAATATAAATATATGACATGTATAGCTCCACAGTCCATGTTAAGCTCTTATTGCATCATAGATGTATATGTATGTACACTTAGACATACACCGTTCAATTAGCTAACTCTTGTAATCCTGAATTAAGTTTCTTTTACGAGACCTGCATTGTGGAAATACACATTAATTGAACACATGAATACATTGCAATCTGCAAACAATTATTTTTGTCTTGCTAAGGAGAACACGCATGCACACAACAAAAGATGCATTGGAAGCATTCATATATATTGAGTAATGAAAGTACTTACTGTGGCCATTATTAATGAAAGAATCATCAAAGAATGTACAATATGTAACCTAGGCTAGAATCATAACCTAAAACAAAATACATAACACATCTCACAATACTCTCCATCTTACTACATATTGCATTGCTAAGACTACAGTAATATGAAACCTATAAAGATATAAACTGGCACCTCCTACCGCGTGATACAACTACTAATCAAGGAGCTGCAACAAAACATTAAGCTACATTCAATAAATAAATAAATTTAGTTACAACAATCTAAATACAGAATTGCCTTCAATTATATTGCACATTCCAATATGAAGCAAAAGTATTCTTTAATTACCAAATCATTTCGAGCTGTAATTACGTTTAAAGCAAAGCAATAGAAACATATCAAAAGCAAGCAATGTGAACTCGCAGGCTAATAATAACAGTTGTACAAACAGTAATGGTGAACAAACTTCATTACCAATCACATCAAACCTCACTATTTAACAACACATTGTAGTCCTTGTGCCAAGTAAGTATTTGTAAAAAGTATGAATGTGAATACTAACAATGGTAATGGTAGTATCTACAATGTTTCTGATTGGATCATACATGTATGTGCCTATGTATTTTAAGACAAAATATTGCTTACTAATGCTATCCTCAGTTACGATACTTTAATGACCAGCTTAGTAAAAACTGACACTGTGCACAAACAATTTCAAATGTGCAAACATTTTTTTTAAATGAGAACATGCAAATGTTACAACAATCATCAATCAAAGATGAGCAACATCATCTAGCAAGTGTTTACTATGCACACAGCATTGATGGCAGCATCATTCAAATGCACAGCATCAGCAGCAAGCAACTTAATGAACTGATGGCAGCATTATGTACAACATCAGCTGGCAAGCACTTACGTATATGTAATGCGCACAGGATTGATGGCAGCGTTAACTTGCGTAATGATCATTATTATGTGTACAGAATCACTGCTTCATAAATACATGTAAAATAATTGTTACTCAAAAATTTTTCTTGTCAGAACTTTAAATTCTTTCAGGAGAGCCCAGATCCATAATCACCTGTTATTTGTAACAAACATGTAGTACAAGCCACCAACAAGATCCAGATTTGATACTGACAGCTCCTTCCATTCCTAACCCTCTGTCCTACATAAATAATAGTCACAAATTTAAATGAATGCTAAACTCTAATGAACAGTAAACCTCTCTCTTTCTGTCCATTAAAGCAACAAGTAATCAATAAGTACTGTTATTTCTTACACCATGATTAATTTTACTTCCTAAATGCAGTTAGATCTCTTTATACTGAGCAATACTAGGTGGATATGCACCAATAGTTTCACACACACTCACACATCATTCACATTGCACATGCAGTGAAATGTAAGTCACAATAAACAACCAATGTGTTTAAGATGATGGACCTCCCATACACCATACCCACTTTCCATCAACAATGAAATGCTTAAAAAATATTAATAGACTTAACTGCTTCGAAATGATTAGTATCAACATGCTTCAAATACAAAGCATGTGTATTAGTATCACAAGGAATGCCATATAACTCCTAGGTACCATATTTAGCCCAGCCACCAGAAGTAGGACTTAGTGAATAAATAAGTGGATATGCCTAACATTGCAGTTAGTGTAATAATCTGTGTCAGTGGCCAACACATAATTTTGATACATTTTGGACTTATTAATGTAATCACATATGCTTGAATATCTGGTTGCACATAATGTACTATCAAACAATTCTTCAAACTTTGGCATAATACTAAC
>NW_003546592.1:45852-54885 GCF_000090795.2 Amphimedon queenslandica
AACACAATCCCATTGTCTCGTCACAATATTTAGGTTGGGAGGCTTTGCATAAGTGAAAGTGACATCATTTTTTTTGGATTACTTGTCTTTAATTTAATGCTTGAGAGTTTTATAGATACAATCATACTATTACTAAAATGGTCATTTTTTACAACACACTTGGTTTTATCATCTTTCCGTTTACATTTAATGTTTGGGAGTTTTATAGACACAATGAGACTACTACAACTATCATCATCTTTGACATTATCATCTGTTTTTTGGGCGAGGCAATGCCAAAGCACAATTGTTAGTACTACTGTCTACATCAACTTTTTCTTTTCTTGGGGCAAGGCTGCATTATCATCACATATGGTACTCTTCTTACGGCAATTAGACTTTTCTAAATCAGTACTGTTACTTTTATTGCTACTAATAGTACTGTTACTAGTACCTTGTACATGACTTACAGACAACTTGGCATTCTTACTACGAGGATCACCATCATCAATTAGACCAGTCACTTGAATTTTTCTCTTCTTTCCTTTACTTTTCTTGATTTGTGGTAAATCATTTTGAAACTTCTGAGCCAATTAATTTCATTAATGCACGGATTACTAACTTTAACAGAGAGAGGGCACGAAATGATAATAAATGTAATCTATTTAATGCACGTACACGAGACAATGCAACATATGCCATACCATCCCCAAAGCATTTGTTGACAAGTCAATAATGGCTGTATTTAGTGAGAGGCCCTGACATTTATGTATAGTAATAGCATAAAAAAGTATAAGAGAAAACTCTTTTCTGTGTAGATACAAATTCTTAGATAGCATAAATCTAGATGTAACCCTTTCTATGTCACAAGGTACTTCTATTATGATTAAATTTAATTGATATGCGTGTAGCATAAATACCCATTACTGTACCAACAGCACCATTAACTAATCCTACAGTTGCATCATTATTTTGCCTTAGCATTACTCTACAGCCTACTGCTAAAGATAATACAGTTTCTAAACCAGCTGTTTTGCTTGGTTGATCTTTTAGTTTTTCTAATTTTTTCTTGCTTTTTGTTGAATTTTGCTGTACTGCCCACTTTTATCAGCATCAACACATGCTAATTCTACTGTCCCAGTTTCTACACTTTCTAACATTCATTCATTGATTTTTTGGCAGGCTTCTACCTTAGAAAAGAGGTAAATTGGAGGTTTTTTCTTTACTTTCCAATTTCTAATATTTTTTTGTATTGAAACTTTAAATACGTGACTCTTAAGCGTATCAATAGTTTCATCAGTCAAACAAACATGCTGAACAGAATCAAGAATCTTAAAGAAAGTTTCGTCTCCTTATTGTCGCTCATTGATTGTTAGTTCATCATATTCTACTGTTTCTTTCAATACTTTAACTGCACTTGCTGCTCCAAGTCTAGTTTTTACCTACACAAACCCTAACAAAACCCTAATAAAAACATCAAAACCTAAATCCTAAACCCTCACAGCCTACTTGAGTTCTTGCGCATTTTATAAAAATTTATATAGTATAGAATGGAATCTTGTCAAAAAGAAGTGTCCTTCGCCTGCCTCATTCTCCCATTACTGCACTTTGGACAATCATGATCAGTAAAGTCTCCTAGCACCCCTTCTTTTATAGCCATTTGCATATCTCGTCTTTTGGCTTGCTGCAATAGTATAAATGTCATCTAGTGGAATTCCAGTTGTTAGAATGGAAATGGTTGCCAATTTGCCTTTGGATCACGTGATGTATGAGTGGTTGTGACCTATGTAACCACATTCTGAGACGCAACCTGTGATGTAAACATAGTAAAATGGCCACTTTGCTTGGGACCGGTAAAATGTAATCTACACGAAGATCGCTAGCTTCATATAGTCCTACTTTATTAGCTCAAAGTAATTTTTGTCCGATTTTTCAAAGCCTGCTGTATGTATTGTCATTGCTGCTGACTTCATCCCATAAGTCCTGTTCATGACTCTTCTGCATTAGAGATATATCCAGTTACATGCTCTGTTAAAGAAAGACTCCTCTCAGCTGTGTATTGCTAGTCCATCTTTGCACACCACATTTTCAACAGTAAAGGATTGTAGTCCTTGACTCAAACTTCTTTTTCATCTCATTTCAAATAATATATTTCAAGCTATATTTAACATCATTAATGCAAATACTATCTCTTGACTAGTCTACGAAAATCAAATCGACATCTAGATATATAGGTCATGCTGCCTTTAATATTTTGTTTCCAGTGTTTCCTGCACTTGTGCATTTGTTATTTCATTACCAAAAAAATTAAATAAGGCAACATATTACTACCTGGTTTATGACAGGTATTTCTATTTTTTATGAAAGAACAGACTTCTTCTGGAAGATTGATGTTGAGAACAGGAGCATTTTCAATCCATAGGAGGATGTGATATTGAGGCGCTCTACGCATTTGATATTCTTTTTTCACATAAGATTGCTCTACTTTGCCTAGAACACCTCTCTGGAGAATAACTAAGTTACAGATTTGTATAAAAATTCTCACGATACCAAAACAGGGTCCACAGTACATGATCTAGAAATACTATATGATTGTGGAGCATTATTTGCTTTTCTTATACATTTCGCTATATCAGCTGAATCGTATTCAGCAAAACTTAATGTTAGAAGTGTTGGAGAGCCATGCACAGCAATCTTTGCTTTGACTACACCTTCACACAGAACCAATATTGATTTGTACCGAGCCAACATGCTCTCAAATTCTTTATTTTACACATTAATTTTTTCTAACATTTCAGCAACAGTTTGACCAACGTTGCCCCTTAATGTTTTTAATAATATATATATGCCAGTTTTTAAGGCCTTATTAATTTTTAATCCGTAACAGTGCAAACAATATGAAAGATTTCTACGAAATTGGGAATTTTTGTTTAACATGCTTAATTATTTATTTACAAAATGATAAAGTTTGTGGTGGATAGTTTTGTCTGGGATGATCCTCTCCACAATGTCCAGTTGGAAATAAAGTATGAAGGCATAACAAATCAAGGTGCTCTTGCCTAGTGTCTATAGCCCTTTTTTAAATTGATTAAACTATTTTGACTGATATCAGAACCTGTTGCAATTTTACTAACAAGATTTCCAATCGTATATGCCAAAAGGCCTAGTAAATCTTGATGTTTTGCTTCTTCAAGCAATTTACAATTAGTACTGCCAACTACTTAAGATGATTTGTCAATCAAATCATCATCTACGTTTCAATAAAGCCTATTTATTTCTTTTAATTTTCTTCACGCTGCTTTTAATTCATTTACATCAACTAAATTACGCCAGACATTATTTGATTTTGTAGGCTGTCCATTAATAATATAAAGTTCTGGATTAGGCGAATGATTAAAATCTATACCAACCTCATTTAAAGTTTCCATTGCTTCTTCTAATGGAAGGAGTAAATAAAACATTGCACCCTTAAGAGCCTTCAAACAATTATAGGCAGGCACTTTTAAGGTTTGTGTTCCTAGCCTAACTATTGGCTTCAAACATTTGGCGCTCTATATTAACTGGCAACTTAAAGGATCCAAATTTTCCAATTCTTTGGGTAGTGGCTCACACTTCAACCCATTGAGTACACAGCGTGCTGCAACTTCAAATTATAGGATTACAATGATTGCAAATATACATAACTTTACTTAATGCCGTAGAATCATTCTCTGTAATGTAATCTAACAGGATGTTCCAAACATTGCTATCTAAATTTTTAGCTTCAGTGATACTTTTTTCTTAAAAGTTTCTCATAGCTACAACAAGCATTAATAGCCTGATCAGACAAGGCTTTCTTAAATTCATGAATAAAATCTGAATACTGAAAATAAAGTACAGTATTGAAGTTTGGTTTTCTTAATGGGTCATCTTCACTATATAATGCACATTATCAAATTCAGTTTCATCTGCTTCACTGATTTATAATTTTAGCAGTTGTGCTATATTGCCTTCAGGAAGAGAAGAATCAATATATGTTGTTAAATGGGCATTTCTAGCAACATAAAAGTGTTTCAAAAGGCGTCTCAAAAAAGGATAACGCAAAATAAGCAGCATACTTTTACATTCAGTATCACTACTACTACACAAAATAAGATGGCCTATCCTTTTACAAACAATTTCTATATATTCAAAATATTTTTCAACATTATTTTCGTCCTTTTTAACAATTATCATTACATTTGGGTTATCACAGAAATCCTGTTCGTGGACTTGATCTATTTCTTCAACATGTAGAGATCTTTCATATAATGATTATTAAGATAATTATCACATGCATTTTAATGCTTCTTCAATTCTTTAATGGGTTCATCAAAATATTGCCTAACTTCAATAATAGAACGTCACTTTCTAATAAAGGCTTGCACCTGTCTGTACAGTGCCATTTGAGGGTAGGCTTTATCTTATTACAATACATCCTATTATTATCGAAATTGTCATCTTCAGAGTCACTATCATCATTACATTCTTCTACTCTATCAATACATGATACATTAACAATCCTGTTACATAACCGATGCCATAAGTACCAACAGGGATTGCCAATTGGGCAGTGTATTTGGCCGACAGAATCATCCATTAGGATACAAATATGCTGATTCATTAAAATAAGGCTCTGTGTGGCATAGTTCACCAAAATGACTAAAGCTATTTAACTTCATTTTCTGAATGCTATTTGATGCACGTAACAATACGCTGACTCTTAGGAATCTGTTTTTCAAAACTGATTCTAACAATACACTTGATGCAGCATTATATGTACTGTCATATGATATGTTCTCAAAATCGAAATGTTTCATACTTGATGGCAATGAATTATTAACAATTTCGGGGCTGTATGATAATATTTACTTAATTTTTGAATAATAATATTGCTTTGCTTCACTATTTGGTGCAAGTAGTGACTGATTAGAATGCAATTTATGTAGTAATTGATCATAATTACATTTGTAATAATCTTTATTTAGATGCCTCTCATTTTCATTATTTAATGGTATTCTTAACATCATTATCAGATAATTGTGACCCGATATGAAAAAACCAGGCTATCTGCGGGAATTATCATTTTGAGCTATGGGCTCATAATCACAAAAAATATTTACCTGGGCGAAATTTATTTTATCACATAAACATGTTATATAAACAAAATCCTTTCATTTGATACCAAAATCAGGGGTAGCGAAGCCTTCTTTGCCGTGTTATAAACCCTTCGACATTTTTACCTTGATTGTGCATGGAGAATGTTACAAGGAGCGACCACGGAATAAAAACGGAGGGCTTTAATGCGTCATTAGGTAACCATGGAGTCTCTATAGCAACTATTTAAAGTATAACAAAGACAAAGAAGACTACTTTTGAAACTATGGCTACAGAAAGAGACATTGCTCGCTTGTTAAATGAAGAAATAGGTCCTCGAGACAGTGACTACGTTGCTTTAGTTCTTGGGGACTACTTTTGTGATGAAACTAGTGGTAAGCTTATTCATAACACTGTTTACATACTAACTGTGAATTGCGGTTAGCTATCACAACAATAACATTCTATCACCTGTATAAATGCATAATATTATTATATTAAACTTAGTTATACAGTGTATTTGTTAATTGATAGAGACAGACTATGACGCAGTAGAAGATATGGAAGGAGAGGTAGAGGAAGGGAAAGAAGAGAATGGGACAAAAGATTGTGATGAAGATATTAATCCACCACTGTTTGATCCTGAGGTGGCTGTGGAGCTACGAGTATCAGATCTTGATTTAGAATCAGCGACGCCTGACGCTCTAGATACTTCAACTACTCACTCTTGTGATGACATGAGGACGGAAGATCTATCAAAGTTCTTTGAACATGGATGTGGTTGCTCAGATAATTGCTATGCACCGTTCAGTCACTCTTACATAAAAACATATAGATGTGACATACAAGCCATGGCAAAGCCTGTGCAAGAATATGCTATTATGAGTCGAATGGCAGCAACATCTACCATGGGGGGATTGTCGACTGGCAACCACAGGAGACAGAAAGAGAGAAAGAGGCAATTTTTTTACATTCATGCATCAAGGTCAAAAGGTTTGTAACTATGAATAACACTACACAAAATTAATTGTTTTTCAATTAGATATGTAGAGTAACATTTCTGAAGCTACATGCATGTGGCAAAAGCAGGTTTGAGGAAATCATGAAAAACTACAGAATGAATGGATTAATACCAAGGTATGAGACATACAAATTAAATGTTATGTATTTAACTTTATTAGAGTTCACGGAAATGCTGGAAAGACACCAAACCATGCTTTGACTTATGATGATATTCTCCGGGTTGTTGCTTTCATCAGAAATTACGCTGAAGTCCATGGAATCAGTCTTCCTGGAAGAATACCTGTAATGAAAAGTTACGAGAATAAGAAGTACCATGCAGTACATCTAAAAGGCAGGTATACTTAGAGTATGCGGAATCATGTGAAGGGCTTTATGTCAAAGCATGTGCTGAAACAACATTCAACATGTTGTGGGGACGCTACCTGCCTTATATTGAAAAAATGAAGCCTATGTCTGACTTGTGTGCCACTTGTAAAGAGATAAGTGGACTGATTATAAGAAGTGCTAACATGCAATCAGATGAAAGGATAACTTTGGTAAGTCAGTGTTGTAATAATACAAGTATTATTTAGAATTTTCAGGCAATGCAAAAGGCGCTAGATCACATAAGTCTTGTTGAAAAGGAAAGGGAGTACTATAAGGATGTATTAAAAGAGGCACAATTATTGTTAAAAGGGCTGTATACTGATGCAGCAAACAATTACAATCCCCCACTAACAAGGCCACTTGCTATGTTAAATATTGTAGCACATTATAGCTTCGATTATGCTCAACAGGTAACATTTTATGATAATTATGAAAGTGTATCTAGCTCACTTACTTTTTTAAAGGTTCACTATCCTTCAAGTCCACGACAAGCAGGTCCAATTTATTTTCTTACTCCCAGGAAATGTGGCATATTCGGTGTGTGCTGTGAAGCTATCCCTCAGCAGGTTAATTTCTTGATCAATGAATCATTCGACACTGGTAAAGGGGCAAATCCTGTCATAAGCATGGTACATTTTTATTTGAAGAATCATGGCCTCAACTCAGTCAGTATCCATTTCAATGCTGACAACTGCACAGGGCAAAATAAAAATAATACAGTTATTCAAGTACGTATATTACATGCACAATAATGAACATTTTAAATGTAATTTTTATTTATTTAAGTACCTCTTATGGAGAGTCATGACAGGACTCAGTGCGTCCATTTCAATATCTTTTCTGCCAGTTGGACACAAAATTTTCTCCTGACTGGTGCTTTGGACTATTAAAGCAAAAATTCCGTAAAGCAGAGGTGGACTCATTGGATGACTTCATTCAAGTTATAGAACAATCATCTGCTGTGAACAAAGCCCAACCAGTAGGAAGTAGCAATGGTGAACTCAATGTAGAAACACTTGACTGGTGTAGTTACTTTGCTACATTATTCAAGAAAATAAAAGGCATCAAAGGCTTTCAACACTTTGTTGTAAATGCGACCTCACCTGGTGTAGTTGCAGCCAGACAAGCTGTAGATGGCCCAGTCACACAATTCAATTTGCTGAAGGAGGACACTCAAATAATGGAAGATGAACTACCTAATATATTACCACAAAAGGGTATGTCAACTGAAAGGAAATGGTACCTTTACAAAAAGATAAGACCATTTTGCAGATACAAATGTAAAGATGTGACCTGCCCACTTCCTGATGCACCTCGACTAACACGATCATCTCGACAATCAACTTCAGGTGTAGATGATCCACCAGACCTCGCAATGGAGATTGAAGTACCACATTCTCCAAGGCAATCTCTAGAACCACCTGCAACACAGAAAATGTGGTAATTGTGGTCAATTTGGTCATAATAGAAGAACTTGTCCATGTAATCAGTAAATGAATAACAGAAATGAGTTTGTGTAATGCACATACTATTGATCCCCTTTCAACAGGAGAGGAACTAGTTTGTCTACAACAAACAGACTATTGATCCCCTGAAACAGGAGTGGAACTAGTTTGAATGCCAAATATTCAAACTATTGATCCCCTAAAGGAGAGGAACTCGTTTGTAACGCTAAGACATAAAAACTATGGATCCCCTTTTTTGAAAACAAAGGTGTGGAACTAGTATGTGCATGAGACGTCAACATAAACATAAACACTCATTTTTGTTTAAAACTTACTAACTCAAAAGAGAAGGCCCGAGAGAAAGTTAGTCACGAAGTTATCATGCAGGTGATTTGTGTTTATCTGTACAGGTGAGAGGACTGATGATAAAAATGCGTGGGAGGAGAATACCGAAATAGAAGTTATTGCGTCATTCACAGCGAATCAAAGAACACCAAGTGTCACCTGTGACCTTTAGGATATAACACCTGAAACTGTAAGTTCAAAATCAAAAAGTAATGGCTGCCCCAATAGAGGATGTCCTCATTGAGGTCCATCCATCTGATGGTAAGTTGGGAATGTGTAACCCTATAGTGATAACTATAATGCCTTTTGTTTTAGATAGATGAACTTGGTAAGTTGTTGGTACATGTATGTTTGTGTTGTACATTAAAAGCAAAAAATGTATTTATAGCAGAAAAAGATGAAGTAAGGGTGAAAGAGACGAAAGAGAGGACAGAGGAGAAGGAAGACAGAGACAAAGAGGAGAGTGGAGATAGTCAAAAGGAGAATGGTAAGATTAAAAGGTGAAACATACAACTATACATGACATTGTTTTTAATAGAATCAAACGGCTTAACTAAGTTTATTTACATGTGTAATTGTGTGATAATTTTTGTTGTGAAGTAGCTATGAGAAGGACTATTAAGCTAAAAAGTAATTTTGCATTCAATTTTAGTTAGTTCTATTTACAACAATTAGGCAAGAAGAAAGAAGGAAGGCCCTTAGGTAATTAAACAATAGTGGAATTACTTGTACTTTCAATTCACATTTCTTAACTAAAGGC
>NW_003546592.1:55103-57021 GCF_000090795.2 Amphimedon queenslandica
AACAATTAGGCATGAAGAAAGAAGGAAGGCCCTTATGTAATTAAACAATAGTTGAATTACTTGTACTTTAAATTCACATTTCTTAACTAAAGGCTTGGAACAGTTCAGGCCTGCTCTCCGAAGTAAACTTAATTTTAAGTGTAAATTAAAGGCTTTATGCCATTGTAATTTAGGGCAGTTGGAACTCATTGAAGAGGGCAGGAGGGAGAGGAGGGGGACTAGTGAGGAGATGGGAGAAGAAACAGAGACAGGGGAAGAGACAGAGACAGGCGAGGAGACAGGGACAGGAGAAGAGACTGGGACAGGGACAGAGAGAGACAAAGGAAAAAAAATTAAAGTATCAAAAGAGCGTTATTGAAATGAGTAATCACTAGAATTTTTCCTTTGCTTAGAAAAAGCGAAGGCAACACAGAGGAGGGTGGGGTAAAGGTGGAAAGCGTGGAAGAGGAGGGAGGGGAGGAGGCCAAGGAGGTAGAGGGGGAGGCCAAGGAGGAACAGGAGGAGCCCCTCATCCAATAATCTTTTATAGGATTCATCAGCAAGTGCTAAAACTATAAATTACTGTAATGTTAAGTGTAGAAAGCTTAATTATAGTTTTAAATAAAATCTAAATAAAAATATTACCTGTAAACTCAAGCAGAAGCGATGTCTGGATGTAAATGACCCAGATGATGTTATTACAGTTCACAAAAAGGACTTTATTTGCACTAGAACACATAGCAATAACTCTACAACTTTTGTAATGAAATAACTTACTTGTATTTAAAGTCTCAATGCATGGCTGGGCTTTAGATCACTCTTAAGATGTCCAAAAGGCAAGAAAAGTAAGTTAAAATGCTGTCAAGTGCTTCTTTCTTCTTTACCCGTTTATTAATTGATGTGGGTGTGGTTTACGTGGTGGGCGTAGTCACATTTATTACGTGAACGGGCGTGACACAGTGTTGGAGGGTGGTTGGACCCCCCTTCTTTTTGGACCGGGAGTCCAGGAGCTCGCGAGTAGTTGGACCCCCGGTCCGTATACACCCTTAGCGCTTGGACACTCTGTTTGGACTCCCTTGGACCCCTCGCCCAGTCGCCCTTCATGTTTGGACCCCCTTCATGCCGTTTGACACTGGCAAGACACTTGCTGATACCTCACTGCGGTAGCCATGATCATAACAGTGCCCTCTTGTCACCATAGATGCTTCTTAATTGAGCAAGATGAAATTGCTGCAGCTAAACAGCCCTGCTATGCAGTATTGATAGATTTTATTTTGTTATTAATAAATTTTATTTAGGTAATTGTTGTGTAACAGTGCATTTTACAGCCTCAATGTTATCAAAGTTCAATTTCTTTATCAACAAAGCAGCAAGGATCTATTAAAAATATAAAACTAGATTATATAAATATAAGACTTACTTCTGGCCAAATAATAGTTTTAGAAAATCGACTAATTATTATGACAGGTTTACATAATACATCACTTTCAATTCCATTGATGTAGGTCAACAGTTCATCTATCTAGAAACAATGTATATAATAGCAATTTTGGTTATTTATGATTAAGCCATCATACCATGTCATTTTCAATCCATCCACAATAATCTATGAGGTAAATAAGTGACTTTTCCTCATACTTAGAAAACTCACTGATTCTATTTCGAGCATCAAGCTCTCTTAACTTTGGCTATAAAATTATGTAAAAAGTAACAGTCTATTCATGCATGCTTGTTGTAACCTCAATTGACTTTATAGTTAAGCGAATAAAGTTTCTACTGAACAAACAATTTCTAAAAATTATACAGTTATAAATTAAATACTGTATAGAATAACATACTCATCAGATTTAGTACGATCTATTATTGGATAGTGATCAAGAAAGTACTGTTTTCCCCAATGTGAGCTTATTCCATAAAGTATTTCCTCCGTATCTTTAAC
>NW_003546592.1:57612-60067 GCF_000090795.2 Amphimedon queenslandica
TTATTTTTTTGGTAGTTTATGGATTATGATGAGAATGATGGAGTTCCTCCTCCGCCAGTAGCTGGAGGTGGAGGGCCTCCACCACCACCTTCAGGAGGCCTGCTGCCACCACCGATAGTACTACCAGCAGTAGCTGGAGGCCCGCCACCTCCAGCACCGCCAGTAGCTGGAGATGGAGGGCCTCCACCACCTCCTTCTGGAGGCCTGCCACCACTACCAGCAATACCGGCAGTAGCTTGAGGCCCGCCACCTCCAGCGCTACCAGTAGCTGGAGATAGAAGGCCTCCAGCACCACCTCCAGGAGGTACGCCACCACCACCAGCACTATTGCTACACAGCATAAGGACATCAATATGTATCAGAAAATGTATTAAAAATTAGGGGTGATTTCGGAGCCATTTTTTGGAAAAACCATGGTATACCGGCAATAGCTTGAAGCCCGCCACCTCCACCACCACCTCCAGTAGTAATCCTTTTACCTGGAGGCCTGCCACCTCCTGCAGCTCCACCTGGATGAGAGTCCAATGTGAGTTTAATGATACTGGTAATGAGTGATATGTCATTTATAGCATATTTGTATACATACATAAACTGAAGCCATAGTGTCATTGGTATATGCAAACATCATTTGGCAACTTCGCCAAGTGAATCGTAAAATTGTCAGATTTACAAATAATTTGCAGTACCATTTTAATCAACTCTCTCATTTTACTTTAGTACAATAATATTCCAAGAGCCAGGCCTTCCAGAGGCCATAGGTGCAGGAGAAACACCTATACTAAGAACTATAACTTTTATTAATTAGATCTACATGTAAAGTAATAACTTTTTTCCTTAATTATAACATGATAAAAAGTCAATTATCTTTCAGCGTAAAGCCAAATTAGAAAGTACAATAGAAATGCTCAAGATTAATAGTCTTCAAATAGGCAAAACAACTCAAATACTTGAGCTTCAATCTTCCTACAATGTGATATACATAACTTAAAATGAGTAACGAAAATACTGTAACTGTGGCCATGATTAATGAGATAATCATCAGAAGAATTATAGCCTTGGATCATAATCTATAACACAATGATAAAAAACTGTGGAATCTCACAATATTCTATCTTACTATGTATTCAGTTGCTAAGACTATGCGGATATGAAACCTATGCCGCTGGAAACTGGCCCATCATTTAGTGTGAAAGCACAACTGATGAAAGAGCTACAATGAAACATAATGTTACAATGATGATTATTATTACAAATAAATTTAGTTACCACAAATGAAATCAGACAATATCCTTATACATTCACGATGGTATGAAAGTATTACATTACACCTTATTGTTGAATCATTAAATCATTTGCAGCTGTAAATACCTAAAAGCAAAGTAAAAAAGAAACATCATCAACAGCAAGCAATGTAAACACACAGGATATATATGCTATACTAAATATGTTAATGTATATGCATGATATAACTTATATTTGTCACAAACATACATTACAAACCACTAAAAAGATACATTTGCTCAAAAAGAGGAATAACCCTTCACCATTTAAATCTCTTTCCAAGTCTGACCTTATTCTTTAACACCACATTGCAGTACTTGTGTAAAATATGTACCTGCGCAAATTATGAATGTGAATTAATAAATGTAGTAACAAATTAACAATAGAATACATGCTTTTAGCAACAATTAATATACATATATCACATGTTTAGCTCCACAATGCCAGGCTTTTACCAGTTCCAGCACCACCTGTTATAAACATACAAAAAGGGCTGGGCATTGACTCTCTGGACCCCTTTTGAAAATCATGTACTGTTCTTGAATACTCAAGGACCTTCTCATTAGGGACTCTCTGGGAATCATTAAGACCGCTATCTTTGCTTCAAAATCTGAGTCTGAAAAGCAATGCCTTGAGATTGAGTCTAGAGTAAATGCATCTTCTATGTCACCAATATTTTGTTTTATATGTTGACTGCATTAATTTTGATGATCATTATTATCATCAGCTAGTAATGCAGCTACATCATCGAGATATAACTCATGGTCATATATTGGATCATGACCATCACCTTCATTATTTTTTTCTAAATTTACGTGTGAAGTACAAGGAGCAACAGGAGCGTACACAGCATTGCCACATTGATTTAGTACACGTAATTGCTCCATCGCTCTTTGTACTTCATTAGCAAAAGATTGTTGTTCTGTACTTAATACTTGTAATTCATCTTTATTTGCTACAAATGATGCTTGAGCAGAGCCATGATTTCCAATTAAAGCAAGAGTCTCATTTCTCCATGGGAGATAAAGAAAGATTAACTGATAAAAGTAACTATCACCATGAGATTCTTGTGTTATTGTCGGTAATCTCAAGCATGCATGCTTTCGTTTTAGCTATATCTTTTGTAGACCATTGTTTAGTTCATATCTTAGTTGGACAAGGAAAGTTGTTGGCT
>NW_003546592.1:60245-62948 GCF_000090795.2 Amphimedon queenslandica
ATCAGGACGAGATTGATATCTCTCTAATGGACCAGGATAGAACACATCATTATCTCCAGTACTCATAGCTCTTAGCTCTCTATTTGACTTAAATAGTCTTCCTCTTTTTCTCTAGTCTGTTTTGATTTATAAATACATATGATCCACTGGAGCCTCTTAAATGTAAGCCAATAGTTCAAAATACTGCCTCTTGAGCATCCTGTGACTTATTAAAGTGTTTCCTATTTTCAATAGCTTTTGTCTCCGGCTACAATTTACTGGCAATTCATCTAGCTTTCTTGCTATTTGTTTTTTAATCTGTTCAGGCTTATCTTCACACATAAATTGGCATACATATTTTGCTGCTCCATAGACATTTTCTGCTACTTTGAATGTCCATGTTAGCTCTCCATGCTTTCAGTAGGTCAGGATTGTATGGATTTATCATCTCAGCACCTGCTTTACATTTCAGTATGTAGAAGCGAGCTTTGTTTCCAACGTCAGCATTTCTTTTGAGACGAGTTGTCACTTGGCCTCTTTGGGTAATCAAAGCGGCCGTGATTATGTCCATTCTTTCTACACGTTTTTGTATGATTATGCTTTTGTAATCGCAATACTAAATCTTCTAAATCATCATCTTCGCCATCTTTTGGTATGTGACAACTAACATATTTATCAATGAAACCTGGAGCTTTCCTTCTACCTTCTACCATCTTCATATCTGGTGCATCCTTCTACTCACCATTGACTATGTATATGAGGTAATACTCTTTGTTGAAACTCAACTTTCCAAAATTAGTCTTTTATTTCACCTATAGGCTTACTAGCACCATTTATTATATGATTCATAAAAGCTTGAAAGCGATGAGAGAAAGGATGTGCTAGTATCACTGGGTAGCTACTTAGTAACCTTCTACTCTCTGAGGTAGACAGCTCTTTTACTTTATCATCACTAAGGTTCTTTCCATCACATTTTTCAAGTACACACATTAAATCAAACCAATTCATATCACTGGCGGATCCAGAAAAATTAAAAGGGGGGTTCCATTTCACTTAAGTAGGTGTGGCTCATTACTTTCAATTAAAATTTGGGTGTGGCTCATCAATTTTAATTAATAAAATGAGGAAAAGTGCTGCAAAGAATCCAAAAATACTGCAAAAAACCAACTTCTTCTGCCAAAGATGGGGTTCCATGGAACCCATGGAACCCCCCTAGATCCGCCACTGCATATCATCAGCACTTAATGTGATAAAGAAAGTAGGTGGACCCAGCGTTCTAAACATGGCAAACAAATCAAGCTTTGCTATATTCCAGTATGCTGAGGAACCACGTATATTTCGCATAAATGCATATGAATTTTCTGAAAGCTCTGGGCTTTCACTTAAATCTCCATTTAATAATTCACCAGCAGTAATACGCCCTGTGCTACGTAATGATGACGATGATGTTATTCACATTGCAATTGATACAGAATCACATCATCTCATCTTTTCAAGTAAATTTGCTGACTATAGTAAATATGGAATATTACTAGACCAATGATTATCAGCATTAATTAAACGTGATTGAATGTAATCAGTAAATGTTATTGGTGGATCTCTTGCTGTATGAAGACCATTGACTCCATTTGGACATAGACATGGAAATGCCATTTCTTCTGCAGTATTATCTTCATATAGATTTATTGGCTGGCCACTTACTCGAGGAAGCTGATACACTTGATTATTATATGATCCATTTCTAATGAAGTCAATAGCTTCTAAATTTGGTAGTGTATTATCTGTTCTGACTACTGAACATTCAAATTGGGGAGACTCAATGCTAGTACTTTGCTGAGGCTCATTACTACTGTCAGAACAGTCATTACTATTTATAAAGATTCATTAATAATCACATCGCTATGTAAAGTATTATTATCTTTTAACCACCTTAGTGCATCAACAACAAATGGCTTCCTCACTACAAATAGGTTTCTAGTACTAGTAGATATGCTTGATTGTGCAGTGTTAGCACAAGCACTGTTTGTACTGGTACTAGCTCTAGCATTCTCAGGCCCACTAATAGTACTGGCTGTTTGATTACTAGTTCAAACAGAGACTGTAGCGCTTGTGCTCTCTGGTCGCTTAACTAACAATACTCCATCACTATTTAGTGGCCTAGGCAAAAAATTAAATACTTCAAACACATTTGCTGGAAAATCAATTGTCTGGCCAGCCAATGCTCTTTGACCCAAAGGCAACACTATTAGCTTCATATAGGCTTGTACTCTTGAAATTAGTCTCTGTTCCATCGTGTTCAAACGGGATAGTTCTGGTGGGATTTCATCTACATGCATTTTATTTATTGTAGCAAATGATGGGATTTTCCCTTTCTTTATAAAAGCAATACATCTACTACAAACATGAACACTGCCATTTACTTCTTCATTAGGCAATAAGGCTGATAATTGTGTATCATTAAGACATGCATGATAATGCCGATGTAATACATCATGTACTATACTCACATCAACCAATGATACACCTTTTGGGTAGCACAGACGCTCACATGTACGGCATATGCTGGTCAGAGATAATCGTATTTCTTTTTGAAATTCATTGAGGTCTTGTCTTGACAGTTGTTGCTAACGTATGCTTTGAGGAAAGAGAGCTGGGCGTGTTTGGTTAGCTGATAATTGCCTAGCATACTCCCTCATTCTTTCATTTCTTTGAGCTCTATGCATT
>NW_003546592.1:64764-66549 GCF_000090795.2 Amphimedon queenslandica
CTGAACCATACAATATGCATGGCAAGAAAGCATGTTAATTAATTAGAATTAGTTACCTAGCATGTCACAGCTATCATTAGTTGTTAATAGCTCTTCTGTTGTGAATGAGTCAACCCTAATGTAGTATTTTGCTGTTCCTGATAGATCCCAAATAAATACTTTTCACAGTCGCCATTTTGTTTTATGTGACCATACCCAATTGACGTAAGGTGCGTGGGCGGGTGGTTGCTAAGGCCCATTAAAACTGGTATCTCCAATACAACGTGTGTAGAAGAATTGTAAGTGTGGACATACAAATAAATATATATATATATACATAGCGCGAAGGTGAAAATAATCTTAGGAATGACCTGGGGGCTACGCCCCCTGGTCGTTAAAAACTTAACTATATTCCTTCAAAATGTAATAAATATGAAGTTGAATGATACCAAATTTGTTGCCCTTATTTGAATGACTTCATGACATATGACAGAAAACACGCACACATACTGTTTCTAATAATATACACATAAATTACCCTGGGTCACTATATTTCTACTTGTTAGGACGTAGTGCCACAAACCTAGAAAAACAAAGACAAAATGATTAATACGATTTCTTCAATTCATTCTGAAAAGATTATATTTATCATGATAACAATTGTCATGATATTTGAGGGTGAAAAATGTTTTGAATGATCCTTCAACATCATGAAAGATCCGACAATACATCAGGTATTTTGTCTTCACTACTTATAGCACAGTACATCACTTGTGCTAAGAGTTTGTGTCTACACTATCTAAGTAGTGTAGCATTGCGTCCTTTCCAGTTATACAGTTGTATTGCTTGATGTCTTAGGAGTATCTAATTGTATACGAAAGATCATAATGTGCATTGTGTACTTATTAGTATAACTTACCTTAATAGTGTAGCATAGTGTCCTTTCCTGTTATACAGTTGTATTGCTTGATGTGTCTGTAATATCTAATTGTAGCTAAAAGATGGTAATATGTATTATGTACTTATTTTTAGTATAATTCACCATAGTACTGTAGCATTGTGTCCTTTACTGCTGTACAGTTGTATTTCTTGTTGTGTTCGAAGTATCTAATGGTATACAAAAGATAGTAATGTGTATTGTGTACTAATTATTTCTATAGCTTACTTTAATAGTGTAGCGTACTGTCCTTCCCTGTTAAACAGTACAATGTATTCCTTGTTGTAACTGTATTATCTAATTGTATATAAGAGATGGTAATGTGTATTGTGTTCTTATTACTTTACTGCTGTACAGTTATAATGCTTGATGTCTTACGAGTATCTAATTGTATATAAAAGATGGTAATATGTATTGTGTACTTATTATTAGTATAATTCACCTCAGTAGCGTAGCATTGTGTCCTTTACTATTATTCAGTGGTATTACTTATTACTTGTTGTGTTAGATGTATCTAATTTTATATAAAAAATGGTAATGTGTTTTGTGTACTTATTATTAGCATAACTTACCTTAATAGTCTAGCATAGTGTCCTTTACTGTTATACAGATGTATTACTTGACGTGTTTGTCGTATCTAATGGTATTACCAAAGATTGTAATGTGCATTGTGTATTTATTATTAGTATAACTTACCTAATATTGTAGCATATTGTCCTTCCCTGTTATAGACTTGTATTACTTGTTGCATCTGTAATATCTAATTGTATATAAAAGATGGTAATGTGTATTGTGTGCTTATTATTAGTATACAGCACTGGTCAGCAATAACTTGTTGACACTTTTACATTGAGTTTGCGTTTGCCATT
>NW_003546592.1:66569-67969 GCF_000090795.2 Amphimedon queenslandica
AAACAAAAACTACAATTGTAGAGTTATAGGCAAAGGCAAGTTATGTACATTGCCTGTTAGCCATGTGTACTACAATAATTGCATGCTAATAGGTAATGAGAAGGAAATGGAATAGCTGCAAGACAGGTACACAATTGAGGATATTCAATCTGAAATACGCAATGTAAATGTACATGTACCTTTAGAACAAGCTCTCCCTCACACAAGTGTTGACACTTCTGAGGCTACATCTGCTTGTACGTCAAAGAAGAGGACCACTACCTCATCTAAGACTAAGACATGCAACAAGAAAAGGAAGATAACTGTAATAAAATGTGGTTATGTTAAAGATTCTACTATCCTTAATGATTTTGAAATGAAATTCTTCATTGTTGATGAAAACTGAGAGGAGGGCATGGAGATGTTAAATTTAGTTTTGATTTGTGTAGACATCAACTGATTGAGTGAAGCAGGTTATGTGTAGGGAGATCGAGACCTGTATTGAGTGAAAGTTCCTACGTGTAGTGATGGATGTACATGTAGAGAGATCGAGACCTGTATTGAGTGAAAGTTCCTATGTGTAGTGATGGATGTACGTTTAGAGAGATCGAGACCTGTATTTAGTGAAAGTTTCTACATGCAGTGATGGATAGACGTGTAGAGAGATCGACACCTGTATTGAGTGAAAGTTCCTACATGTAGTGATGGATGTACGTGTAGAGAAATTGAGATCTGTATTGAGTGAATGTTCCTATATGTAGTGATGGATGTACATGCAGAGCAATCGAGACCTGTACTGAGTGAAAGTTCCTACGTGTAGTTATGGATGTACGTGTAAATGCTAGAGAGGGTGACGTAAGAGGGAGGAAATCTTGAGCTGAGATTCTATTGATTCTTGAGCTAAGAAGTCTCCCTGCAGTAGTAAATCCTTCTCCTGCGTGATATGGTCAATCTTTTTCCTCCCGTCTATGCGCTTCAAACAACATTGCAGAAAGCCTGTTGAATCAAGGCATTGCTGAAAAACCTCTCCAGTGCTAGATCTGTAGTAGATGCATTTGCTTATGCGTATGTGCATCAGAGACACATGTTCATCAATTTTGATTGTCCTTTAGTCTTCTGTATCTCTCTATTCTCTATCCCTCTCGATCTTTATCTGTGATAACATTTTCCTTATAAAATATATTCGTTGAGATCTTCACTGTTAACATTGGTGACCTGAATGTTCTTTACTTCAGTTATGTCGCGCCAAGGCTCTCTATCACCAGTTTCAGACCCCACCTTGGCGACCGTCTCTCTCAAGCTATGTTTTGGCCAGCGGACCCTGAACTATGGTTTGCGCAGGTCGACGCACAGTTCCGCACTAAACATATTACTTCACAGGCGACCAAGTTCGAATACGTTATAGCTACTTTGGATCCCCA
>NW_003546592.1:70983-73461 GCF_000090795.2 Amphimedon queenslandica
GGTGTAATTTGATGAAGTTATAAGGAACGACTCGTATTTGCACTACTTCTTACCATCCACAAGCAAATGGCTTAATTGAGCGGTTCCATCGTCATTTAAAAGGAGCTTGCAAGCTCTGTCTCTCTCCCACTCATGGTCCGAAGTGTTACTACTTGTGCTTCTAGGTATCCGGACAGAAATCAAAGAGGATCTCCAATTCTCAACTGCCGAGTTGGTATATGGAACCACACTCCGTCTCCCTGGTGAGCTTATCTCCTTCTCCCGTCCTTACTCCTGATCACTCTGATTACATCACCAGACTTCTCTCTTTTATGGCTCAGTTAAAAGCCACACCTTGTACTCCTGGTGAACATCAAACCTTCATTCATCCCTCTCTCTCTACATCTACTCATGTTTTTCTTAGACGGGATTCAGTTAAACGACCATTACAATGTCCGTACAATAGTCCATACAAAGTTCTTAATCGTACTGACAAGTATTTCACTATAGACCTTCAGGGTAAACATGATAACGTCAGTATCAATCAATTAAAACTGGCCTATTTTGAGTCTCCTAATTCTGTGTCCTCTCATCATAACTCATCTACTCATTCTCCCACTGCTCTTTCTTCCTTAGACACTACACGCTCGGATACCAACGTTTTTCGTACAGGTCGGCGTGTCAGGTTTCCCTACGACTCAATCTATAGACAGGTATGTCAATTTATTATCATTATTATTGTTCTACCATGCCACCTTGCGATTGACCAATTAGATTGCAGTATGGAGGTCAATTATTTTTCATATTAACCTAGCACGTAAAAACATAAACTTATCTCGTTAAATAATTAATTGATTGGCAGCTTGGTACTCTACGCTTATGCTCTCGTTAGTCCATTTGTCAAGTTTGGTTGATTTTTTACTGGCCTAGCCTGTTAGATATGTTGTATGTATGTCAACTGCGGTCTTATTATCAGTAGCTGGTAGTTGTTTTTCAAGTGTCATGGTAGAAGTTGGTTATACACCTCGGTATCGGTTTCTATGGTATTTATTAACCTTGTGACTGCGTCGCTCGGTTAATAAATACCATAGAAACCTCTACCTCGGTGTATAACCTATACTTATCATTACTGTTATTAGTATTATTGTTATTATTAATTATTACTATTATTATTATGACCATTAAGGTTCGCAATCATTGAAACAGAATATATATATATATATATATATATATAATTGTACGATAGCTGATGCTGCATTCTTTTATAGGGACTTTGAAATACTGGCTGTCCGATCGCTCCTGATACAGTAGCACACAAATTGGCTCTTTTGTTTAATGTCACTTCTCTTCTCTTCAACTACACAGCATCACATACTGCGCATGCTCACAAAAATAATATTAATTAACACACATGATTAATAATAACATCATCATTTAATTCCCAACACACTCACCCGTTGACTAGTAGATAATACTAGTCAATTACAAAAATTAATTAATACATGTATCAATAATAACAGTAACTATAAATACCAAGTTACATGCATCAAATAATAATAATTAGTCCTATAACAACAAACATCTTACACACATCTCATGCTTACAGAACACAGAGTTAAAACAGATTGTACCAGAATATTGTCTTTTGCAGTAATAGCTGCAGCTCTCTTGGATCTCCTTTGACCAGATTCTTGGTTGTTGATCAGCATGGTTGGTTCATCGATATCATCGTTCTCGGCCACATCAATATCTTCAGTGGGATCTTGATCCTGATTGTCAGGAATTAGATTGTCATTCTCATTGACTTCTAGAGGGAATAACTTCTAAATAGGTCTCTTCAGCAACTTGGACCTTTTCTGTCCAGTAAAGACTCTAACCACAGCACTCCATATTTCTCCATCTGCACCAACAATAGTGTCCTAAATCTTTCCCAGATTCCAAAATCCTCATCGCTGTGGACAACTACAATATCTCCCACTCTTATCTTCCTCCCAGTAGACAGTAAGTTTCCTCTGAGCCTATGTGCTTCTCTAAGTTATGTCAAATACTCTCCCTTCCATCTGCTCCAGAACTGATCAATTGTACGATTGAGATACTTCATTCTCTTACTGAGAAGTTGTGGAGTAGCATTATAGTCTTCATCATCTCCATCGTAGCATAGTGTATCAGGAAAACTTAGTACTCTGCGTCCAATAAGAAGATGGGAAGGAGTCACTGGCTCTTCTAGATCATCCTGACTGACATAAGATAGTGGTTGCAAGTTCACAATCATCTCCACCTCAGTAACAACTGTCAGCAACTCCTCCCTTGTGAGTTTGGCTCTCCCCACAACCTTCCTAAGACACCTTTTGACTGAGCGGATGAGCCTCTAAAACACTCCACCACACCATGGGGCTCTTTGAACATTAAATGTCCACTGTATTACGTTCTCCTCCAGTCCCCACAACCTTCCTAAGACACCTTTTGACTGAGCGGATGAGCCTCTAAAACACTCCACCA
>NW_003546592.1:73471-84054 GCF_000090795.2 Amphimedon queenslandica
AAAGGCTGGCTCTTCTGTCACTCTGAATTTAGGTAAAGGAGGTGGTCCAGGAGCATCATAGTCCCTCAGTCTTCTTACAGACTACACATCGATCAATTATTCTCTTAACAGTAGATCTTCCTCTCACAATCCAGTATCTCGCGCGAACTTCAACCAATGTCTCTTTAACACCATTGTGGAATACTCGCGCATGCGCTCTCTGAAAAACTAGATCTGTAAAGTGATGCTTGTTAGGCAGTAGCACAGGATGCTTAGTATTATAAGGGATGTCTGCATTAGATAATCTTCCCCTGCATCTCCAGACTTCTTCATCTGAAATAGCTGTAGCTGGTGCTTCCACTCCTTGAATCTCCTCTCCTCCACTAAGCTCAACTGCACATCTTTGATCCACATCAGCTCTGCCTTCATTACTATTACTTCATCCGCCACGTGCTGTCTCATTCTCTCTCACATTTTCAATGAATCTCAGTATATTTGCTGTAAATCGTAACAAATATGTCAAACTACTATATCTGTCTACCTTAATGAGATCAGTTATTTTCACACACTCACTCACTAATAATCCTAAAGTCTTGCGATCAGATGCTCTTAATTCTTTAACACACTCTTGAGGCATCTCCCCCGGTGATCCCTTTCTCTCACACTCAATTAACTGGCTTGGTCCGTGAAACCACAGCCTATTATTAATCAATTCTGCTGGCCTTATCCCTCTTGATGGTAAATCAGCTGGATTGTCTTTACCCAAACACAGGGGCGGATCTGGGGTAAAATTGATGGTAGAGCCCAGTAGGTGTGGTTGATGGGTGTGGTCATTTCTAATGTTAATAATTTTAAATAACTGAAATTTTGACAAGATGATAGACCTGTTCTTATCTCCACTCTCAAATCTTTCCAGAACATCTTCAAATGATATGTTTTTACTTAGATCTTTTTCTATTGAAAGTATAGGCATATCGGTGAGCCTCTGCTCCGCCATACTTGTCCTGAGATAGTTTTTAATTCTTTTTAAGGCAGAAAAAGACCTCTCACATTGAGCAATGCTTACAGCTATGGTCAGTGCTATACGTAACAACTTATGTAGTGTTGGAAACGCTAATTGGTGGAGATTGTAAACATCCATCACAGACTCATAGTTTTATCAGCAAGGGCTCCTTTTGCTAACAAACACTCGGCAGAAATATTGCCATCCAAACCATAAAAGGAAGCCATTGTTTGTAGAGTCGATGCTTCAAGAAAACTCTGTGATGTATGTAGGGTTGCATGCCTGAAGTGCCTTCAGAATCCCAAGATTGGTATCAGAAAATCGGTGCTCCATTTCAGAAATCATACGATCTATTACTGGATAGTAAATGCTCACTTTTAAAGATTTAGATGTGTTTTGCTGATCTCTTTGCCCCAGTGTAGAATCAGAAACATAGTCAATCGAGTATTTGGTTGTTTACGTCGACCATTCTCTTCTACTTCAATGCTATGTAAAGCTGCTACATCTTTAATGTATGTGAAAGTGTGATCCCATGTAGCATCATTTCTAATGGCTTTTAACGCTTCCAAAGTGGATAATATCAGAGCAGTAGCACTTACAAAATCTAAACTTTTACGCTGAAGTTGATCAGAGAGTGATTTTGTAATGGCCAAAAGACGAGTAAATATGACCAGGCAAAAAATAAATTGAAAATTATTGATGTGATGATAAAGGCCAACAGCTTTAATTGCCTTAGACTTATCAGTTTCACCACCAATAATTTCCAGACTCAATAGGATAGCATCAAAAGTGCTACAAATAGCATCTAAAGATGCATATCTACAAGCCCACCTAGTATCAGACAAACGTAGTTCTTTTGACTGCTTATCTGGGTGTAGTTCAGATTGTTTTTCAATGAACAATGAGTGAGCCTTACTAGCAGACATAAAGACATACAATGATTGCAGTAGGAAAAAGAACTCAGAAGCTTGGGAAATGGACTGCACACAATCAACCAACACCAAATTCAGGACATGTGCACTACAATGGATGTAAATTGCATGGGGAACTATTTCTCTAATACATGTTTGAACACCAGCTGTAGAGCCACTCATAGCAGCACCATCATACCCTTGCGAAACTATACACGACATATCAAGATTAAACAGAGACAAAGTATCAACTATATACTGAGTCAAATGCTGTGCTGTAAGGTTATGAGCTACAACAAAAGTGAGAAACCGCTCAACTATTTCAAAACGATCAGAATCTAAGTAACGCACAGAGAATGACATTTGTTCATTTTTACTCAGATCCTTCGTTTCATCCACAAGTAAGGTAAAATAACCTGCCTTTTGTACAGATGTACAAATCTGTTCTCTAACTAAAGTGGCCATAATACTAATAATGGTGTTTTGTATACTGTGCATTCCTAAGACTACTACAAAGCCTATCAGAAACAACTGAGTCATATCTAGAAACAAGTGATAGGATTTCAAGAAAATTGCCTTTATTCAAAGATTCTTCTGTTTCTCGATGGCCACATAAAGATATGTCCTGTCTGCAACAGGTAAGTAGCACATCTGAAACTGCCTCAGTATAATGCCTGTTCCTCTTGACCATCATAGATCTGTTATTGTGCAACTGCTCTGCAACTGTGCCATGCTGTAATGTAGCTTTGAACTGTTCCCAGGCTACTACAGACTGCATGTGAGATTGGCTTTTACTGTGTCTGAAGTGCACCTTTACTGCCTGTAGCATGTTTCCAGCCTCTGAAGCCATCAAGAGTGAAGGCTTTCTCTGGCCTGCTACATCCTATTGCAGATGACCCAAACAGACGGCATGGAAAGCAATAGGCTGCATCCTGCATTACAGAGTACTCAAGCCACTGAAACTGTACATACCACGCTGGATTAAAGGATCTTTCCTTGTCAGAATAAACTCTTTTGGGAAAAGTAATGTTCTTAGGTTAGCACAGAGAAGACGTGGTAGTTACTGGGTAACACAGGCAGAAAGCAAGTCATTAGTTGAGGTAGAAGGTCTAGACATTCCCCTTGGCCCTGTGAAAGTGGTGCTAGCACTAGCAGTATTAGTTGTAGCACTGCTTGTTGTACAGCTTGTACTTACTGAGGTAGAACAGTCACCAACATCAACAGACTGCTGTATGAGTGCTCCATTAGAAGCCCCTCTAGATCTCTTAGAGACATAACTAAATAAACTCAGCTGCTTACTCATCCTAGATCCTCCATGTTGTATTGAGATTAATGGCTTTAATTATCATCCAATTATTATGAATATCATTATTGTTAAATATGAATATCATTATCAAACAATGAAATCATTATAACTATTATGAATATAATTATTGCTGGGCAGTGATGCCCGGGCCAAGGCCCGGGCCCGGATCCGCCCCTGCCCAAACAATGTTTTCAGCAGGCAGCAAGAACAAGCTCTCTAATTTCCCTAACTCTGTTGTCCACAAAAGGCTTCCAATCTTTATGCTCTCCCTTGATCCAATACAGAACAATTTGAGAGTCAGTGTAACACACAGATGGTAACAACGTGATCTCATGCTGTAACGCCTCGTGAATATTATGAACAAGTCGCGATAATAACAATGTTCCTAGAAGTTCTAATCGCGAAATAGTCTGCGCGCTAGTTGGAGCTACTCTAGTCTTTGCTGAAACAAACATCAAATCTCTTCTTTCTTTAGTACAGCGTTCCAGATACACGACCGCCACGTCCACTCGCATGGAAGCGTCGCTGAAACCACGTAGTCTCCACTGCACATCAGTCTTCAGGCTCAATTGCTTGTAGTAACATCTAGGAATGAGAACAGGTTCCGTCTCCTTGATCTCAGTGATCAGTCCAATCCACTTGTCCAGGAGCTCTCTGCTAAGTTCCTGATTCCAGTCTATTTTTGCGCAATGCAAGTCTTGTAAAAGTATCTTGAGCTTGATTGTCACTTGTGAAACAATTCCAACTGGATCATAGACTTTACTGATGACGTCCGCAACGTGATGCTTCATTGGGTTGTGAATATTAGCTTCCGCTGCAATTGATCGTAAATCCATAATTAATACATCGCTCTTAGGATCCCACACAATACCCAACACTTTATGTAATTCTGCTGAAGATGGTGAAGGACCATCTTCACTCTCTGAACAAACAAATTTCCTTAAATTAAATCCCGCCTTAGCAAGTATATCTTTAACACTCTCCATTTCACAAGTGACTCAATCTCCCAAAACTTCTGTAACTGCTCTGTAAGTTCCAACTTCTCCTGACCAGCTCTAACACCACAAGTCAATACATGAGTCACAAGAGTTGTAGAAGCTGAAGCAACAGGACATGACAAGAGCCATCCCAGACTCGAGTATGTAGCTGTAGGTGCACAATCTCCTCGCAGTACCTCCCCAGATACTATGTCCCAATAATAGTCCAGTCCTATGAGAATATCCAGCTCAATGACATCTCCATTAGTGCCTGGATCTGCAAGGTCTAAGTCCTTCAAGTGATCATAGCCTATGATGCAGCCTCTCAGTGACACACCAACCAAAGGCTCACAGATAAGTGGAACAACCATTAGATTGAGAACCAATGTGTTCCCATCATTAGTTTCTAGAACTGCTTGGGCAATCTTATAGGACTGCCTCCTTCCTCCGGTGTTCCCAAATGTAGCAATGACTAAGTCTTTCTTACCAACTATTCTCAAAGAAAGTTTACGACACACTTCTTCTGTTATGTACGATCTGTAGCTACCACTATCACATACTAGTCTCAATGTAGCACTCTCTGTACTCTTTGTGTTGTGCACAGTCGCCTGAGCAGTCTGTAGCAGTATAGTTCCCTTGGCATCAGTCAGTAGAGTAGCTGATTTGAAAGGATCAGC
Organism: Amphimedon queenslandica; assembly: GCF_000090795.2. Lineage (NCBI taxonomy): Eukaryota > Metazoa > Porifera > Demospongiae > Haplosclerida > Niphatidae > Amphimedon > Amphimedon queenslandica. The sequence goes on from NW_003546592.1 coordinate 78,325, forward strand.
CTTGGGATTGAGCCGCTTTGCACTCTCTCCTTCCTTGCTACTCTCTCTCTTGTTCATGCAGATGCTTGTATGATGCTTATTACTACACAAACTATATTTAATGCTTGATCTACAATTACGACTTATGTGACCTCTTCTCAAACAAATAAAGCATCTACCAGAATCTCTCAACATAGACTTTTTTATGTCTATCTTATCAACTTTTGTGCAAGACTCTGGAGCATTCTCTTCATCACAATAACAACAATGAGTAATACTAGTATAAAGTGTCGCTGACGTGGGACGCTCGCGTTGTGGTTTGCTTTCCCTAAAATGAGATGTTCTCCTACTACTATCAGGCTTTGGCAAAGTACGCTCACGTGCTTGGAGTTCTTGGCTCAGTTCTTCCATTATCTTGTCAAATTTCCAATCATCTTCAGATATCTTTCTACTAATAGCTAGGCTCAATTCACTAGGCAACTAGCTCATCAAAACAGAAGGTAAAAGGCTATTATAAGTATTTGCTTCAACTCCAAGAACAGTAAGCTCTCTCACGTGATTCTCAATCTTATGATACAAAGTGCACAATGCTAGAGTATTCCCTTGCCATGATACAGGATATAAGTGAAGCAAGGCTTCCATATGCTTGGCAATGATCCTCTCCTTATTACCAAATCTGCTCCCTAATACTATGACTGCTTCTGTATCATTAGCTTCTGTTGAAGTTAATCCAGCAATACACTCTTGTGCTGATCTACTCAGTAATGACCGCAAATAGGTGAACTTCTGAACTGGTAATAAATCTGAATTATCATGTACTGCTGCTTTATAGCTGTCCCAAAAGGTAAACCACTTAGTGATCTCCCCATTGAACACTGGTAAGTCAAGCTTGGGCAGCTTGGCTCTCACACTACTCTTGCAAGCAGCTACACTCTCTTTCTCAACCAATTTCTTCAACTTTGCTTCTACTCTTGCTAGCACCTCATAAACTGTTTCATTAAATCTATCAGCTTCATCAATCTCACACACAATTACCTCTCCATCATCAATTAACTCTATAATCTCTTCATCAACTTTCTTTAGTGCTGTTAACTTTTATCCTACAGACAACTTAATTTGACCAAGCTTCACATGATCTATATCCCCTGACTCTTCCATACCCTTGAGAAGCTCATCTCCTTGCACTCGTCTGGTAAGTAGGTTCCTGTATCCTTTCCTGATTTTAGCTTTCTTCTCTAGATCCACCATCAATAATTAATTAATATGCCCACGTATAGGCAACGCCGCAACACCCACGTAAAGTAATGATTATTAATTAGCACAATGACTCTCTAACAAGCTCTCTTTTATCACTCAAAGTTTTATTATAAACAAAGATCTCTCCCTCTTGAAACGATGGAGAATACCTTTCAACTTCCTCTAAGTAGACAAATCGGGTTTCCGCGACTTTTCTCCTTGTACCCATCTCGTTCGAGTTGCTTTCAGTCCAGTACAGTCCAACTGTTCGTCCCTATCCGGTTCACGGTGGACCAATGTACGATAGCTAATGCTGCGTTCTTTTATAGGGACTTCGAAATACTGGCTGTCCAATCGCTCTAGATACAGTAGCACACAAATTGGCTTTGTTGTTTAATGTCTACTTCTCTTCAACTGCACAGCATCACATACTGCGCATGCTCACAAAAATAATATTAATTAACACCAATTAACAAACATGAATAATAACATCATTTAATTTCCAACAATAATAATAATAATTATTATTATTATTATTACTATTATTATTGTTGCTGTTACCATTATCCTTATTGTTACACTTGCTTCTCTAATTTTCTCCTCTTTATGATTCATAACTTTGCTATTAATTACTTATTATTCTTTTTTTCACTTTTTCCTATTCTTGTTTCTCAATTTTGTCTTTCTCTTCCTTTCTTCTTGTGTTTCTTTTTTTTTGTATTGCTCGCCTCCTCTCTTGGGGGAGAGTGATGTAGTAGATGCCACGTGCTTATGCGCATCAGAGACACATGTTCATGAATTTTTATTGTTCTTTAATCTTCTCTATCTCTCTGTTCTCTATCCCTCTCAATCATTATCTGTGATAACATTTTCATTATAAAATATATTCGTTGAGATCTTCACTCTTAACAGATCCAACAAATTAAGAATGATTCACTACTGCAGAATCATTAGCAATATCCCCCAAGGAACCTCCTGCAATCTTCCTAAAAAGCTGTTTGATGAGCCCAAAGCACCAGTTTGGTGAGAACTAAGTATGCCCAACTGGAAGATCTTGATAGATTTATTTCTGTGTATCAGTACTCTCCAGGCCAAATATTGAATAAGAGTATCATTCTTATTTTGACTTCTACATGTGTCAGCATTGAGATTGATCATGCTAGCATTGGCGCCATGGTTTTCAATGTAGTGATGGACATAGCTGACAACAATATTTTCCCCCTTCGCTGTGTCATCCACTAGGTATGTAACCTGCCTAGGAAATGCTTTACAACAAACCCAAAACAAGCCACATTTCCTTGGTGTCAAGAAGTAGATGGGACCAGGCTCCACAATGAATCACTGAGGTAATGCACATGCATTTATTAATTTTAGGATGAAGATGTGTCAGGACACTATCTGACTTACTTGTGCATATTCAAAGCTATATTGAACTTCAACATCCACTTGTTTCACTGGCCTTTCCGTGGTTAAGTCCAACTTCTTGGTGGCATTTTTAGTCCCCTTGAATACTTCCCTGAAGTAATCTCTCTCCCGCCTTACAAGATCAATGTGCTCCTTTGCAGCTACTATTGCTTATAAAAACATGAAACATTTTAGATATTACTGACACATGAAGCAATACATTTGTATAGCAATAAATGGCACTATGATATGCTACTATGGTGAATTATACTAATAATAAGTACGCAATACACATTAACATCTTTATATACAATTAGATACTCCTAGCACATCAAGCAATACAACTGTACAACAGTAAAGGACACAATGCTACACTACTTAGGTGAATTATACTATACTATGTCCCAACTGAGAATGGACTGGAAGTGGAAGCAGCTGCATTGGAATCTGAAAAATGTAGCTATGTCACTAATGACGTCTTATAATAATAATTATAAAGAAATGGCAGATATTTTGGTTGTGTTGTTTCACTCTTAAAATAGTCTTGCTCTTCCTGATAAGGAGTACAATACCTCCTGGAGTCAGGTAGTCTTCATAAAGCCCATCATTATGAGAAGATCTCGCTCTATTGGCTTTTTAAAAGAAGAAATATCAGTCTGGGCGCACGACCACATGTGCTTATGTAAACTATAACATCACAATACGTCATTGCAGTTAGCTTTGGTATGCCATTGGATTTATTGGGAGAACCATCTTTTCAGGGTTCCGAAGGGTTGTGAGACCCAAGACCTCAGGTCTTGAAGCGGCATTGGGCAACTAAGAACCTGTGAAAGTCTCATTCTTATCCCACAATCCTACAAAATGTTATACCAGTTTATCTTAGTCCAAACTCAGTTGGGACATAGTATAATAGTAAGTACACAATACACATTACCATCTTTTATATACAATTAGATACTCGTAATACATTAAGCATTACAACTGTGTAGCAGTAAAGGACACTATGATATGCTACAAAGGTGAATTATACTAATAATAAGTGCATAATATACATTATCATCTTTTATATACAATGAGATACTCCTAACACATCAAGCAATACATGTGTATAACAGTAAAGGACACAATGCTAGACTACTAAGGTGAATTATACTAATAATAAGTACACAATACACATTACCATTTTTATATACAATTAGATACTCGTAATACATCAAGTTTACAACTGTGAAGCAGTAAAGGACACTATGATATGCTCCTAAGGTTAATTATGCTAAAGTTAAGTACATAATACACATTACCATCTTTTATGTAAAATTAGATACTCCTAACTCATCAATACATCTGTATAACAGGAAAGGACACTATTCTACAATATCAAGGTGAATAACAGTAATAATAAGTACACAATACACATTACATTCTTTTGTAAAGAAATAGATACACTTAACACATGAAGAAAAAGTACTGTACATTCATGTAGTATCATTATTCTTCATCTTAAATGTAATATGAAAATAACAAGTTAACTCAAGACAATGTTACTGACTAAGTGACAGTAGTTTACTGGCAAGAATAATTGCATTGTTAATAATGTTAAATGTACCTGAGAGTGATGCTCAATCTCACACCCAGCATTCCGTAAAATTGTAGTGCTATTCTTTTTGCACGTCCATCATAAGTCCGTCATTGGCTTGATGCTGTAAATGTGTGCATCATACTTTCTCGATATTGTTTTGAAGGAACTTTTACTGAGGGCATGTTCCCTACCAGCATCAGCATACTCCCTGTAAACCATGCATTGCGACACACTGGACAGCAATACCTTCGCTTTCCATAATCCCTCACTCCAGGTATCGTCGCAGGTAGGCGTAGTCTTCTGTATACATCTCCAAAAATGCTACTACATTTTTAATGCCTTTCACAGAGAGAGCATTACATGGAATGCGACCAGTGTTCCCATGAACCCTACACTAACAAGTTTAATTAATCTACTTAGGATTATTTTTATTACTTTTACCTTGGTTTCATTCCATTTTGAATGAATTGCCTTCTCAAGTTCTTGTAAGTACCATTTCTGACACTGTAGATGAACAAGAAGAGCTTCTTACATATCTATTTTGAAAAGATTAAATCATTATTGTTAGAGATATTTTGTGTTTGATACTTTACTCCATACTCAGTCCTATTCCTCTGAACTGTTTCACAAGATGTTGCAGACATCAGGTGTCCAAGAATAGTCATCTCCAGTTGGTGCTTCGTCAGTTACAAATCCCAGCACAGTCTCATGAGATCATCCTTCTCAAACTGTGTGGCACTTCTTTGCACAACACTCACTACAGTATAATACCTCAATTTCCTTCCTCTCTCTCAAATCCACAGCTCTCTCATTCAGCTCCAGATCCTCTGACTCCACAACTATGGTGTTGTTAGTTGCAGGAGTGGTGACTGGTTCTTCATCATCATACTCCTCTTCCGGCTGCTCCAGGTGCTATGAAAGCTTCTGCCGTGATGTGAAGTGCAGCTTCTCCGGGGTGGTTAACGAGAGCCCATCACATTCATCTTCACAATCATCCCTTTCACAGTCCAAATATCCTATGGCATAAGACTTGCTTTATTTTTTGTTGTCAGTTGTTAATGTCTTTGTATAAAACAGTAAAACAATATTCATTACTAATAATTATAGTGTAGTTTACCTTGGCTCTGCCTAGGGAAGTAGAGTATTCTCCTAGCAGAGTGAAAAGAGTAGAATCCTCTGTGTTTCCTGTGTTTAGAAGCTTTGCTATTTCCTCCACAGACATCCTCAAAAGCGCTACCAGTACTGTAGCATTTGTGAATTAGCATGGCCGTGATTGCCTTTGTGATCACATTGACGTGTCATACAACACACGCCCACACAATTACCTTGACTCTGTTCCGTAATTGGATGATGCCTTTCGCAAAGAATGCCTTCTAACTCCAGTAAAACATGGAGTTTTGGGGAGATCGAGGTATCAGAAGTGCAGGTGTTATAAGAAAATATTATATTAAAAAGAAAAAAATTTGCCACAATAATTATCTTATCACATTTTTAACATTATCTCATCTTCATTAAATTGGAGTTAAGGTCAA